>NW_026126272.1:0-100732 GCF_943737965.1 Phodopus roborovskii
CCATTTCACGCCCAAGAAAATACTGCAAAGGTAAGCAGGAAGTAGTACAGGAAAGAATACATTTCACTTTTTCCCTGGTTGAGATGCTATATCAAAAGTAAACCAAAGTAAAGTCCTATACATAGGGGGCAATGTGAGTAACCCTGTACCAGAAGTCTTTTACCTATTGGAGGCCCAAAAATTGGGCATCTAAGGTTTGTGTGAAAGAGGCAATGTGATGGAAAAAATTAATAACTAAAAGTTATAAAATTAGGGCTTATTGGAAGAAGGAAAAATTAATGGAGAACAAGAACCTCTGCCAATAGGTAAGTCCCGACTCATGAGAAGAAGTAAAAACAAAGAAAAAACCCCAAACTTTCAGGTGTGCTTATCAATCTTGCCTAAACAAATGATGGATTCTATTAACTCAGATCCATGAAGACCTTGTAAATAAATTTGTACTCTATGAACTGTCTGTATCTTGCAAACCTTGTGAACTGAGAATAGTGATCTCAAGCTTCACTTTCTGTTTACCCTGTTATAAACCCCTCAGAATTTTAAGCCACTACCTTACTTTTCTGACAGAGTGAGGTCCCAGCTGGTTTGATTTTTACCAGTAAAAACCTTTTGCTTTTGCAGCCAGGAGTCACTTCCTTGGAAGTTGAGGAAACCAGTAGGCATAATAGTAACAAGCTGCTCAAGGAGGCTTTATAGGCTATAGAACTCTAGGTGACAACTATTTGAAAATCAAAACACTGTTGTGCCAGCGACATGCCTGTACTACTTCCTGCTTACTTTTGCAGTGTTTTCTGAGTTGCAAGTAGGCTAAAATGCTAGACAATACCAACAAAAGGAAGTGGGATTCAGGAAATGGACCATTTATCAGAGGCATCAGTTTGTAGACCCTGTTGAAGATTCACCTTGGCTGGGCTGGTTCAGAGTAAGGAGGGGAGAGCACTATAGAGGAGCAGGCTGTAGTCAGCAACTGATACTCATCTGCCAGAAGCACAAATCGTCTGAGACATGTTTAAACTGGGAACAATGGTTAAAATGTATATATTTAATTGGAACTCTTAGTTCCTTACCTTTGGTGATCAAGAAAGACAGCAAGACCAGGGATAAAATTCCATCCTCAGGAAAGCTGTATTTATCTGCAGTCCTTTTGACCTGTAAGAAGTGGATAAAAGCTTTATGACATTTGATCCTCTGAAGCCTATATGAACTGTGTTATATAAAAGGACATAAAAGTTTTAGATATATTATCATCACCAATCTTTGCTGAAATCCAAATTGTAGAAAAAGTAGATTTTGGGTATCTATAAAACAACAGGAATGAACTTATGCCTTTGAGTCCTAGCAAAATTTACAGATTTGGGTTAGAAGCTTTTTCTTCTGTCAAGAGCGATCCATGTATAGATTGGTCAGTGGTGCCTTAGGCCTAATGAAACATCCTTCATATTTACACTTCGATGACACCCAATATAAATCATACAACTTTGAGTTTGTGACTAAACAGCTGGGAGTCCCTGCTAGATTAGCTTATTAGAACTTGATTAAAAGTTAAGCTCTGAATTTTTATATTGTAAATTAATTTTTTATATCTTTAAGTAGTATATGTCTTGGGCTAGAGAGATGTGGCAGAGTTTAAGAGTAAGAGTACTGGCTGATCTTCTAGAAGTCCTGAGTTAAATCCCCAGCAACTAAATTGTGGCTCACAGACATTTATAATGTGATGTGGTATCCTCTTTGGGTGTGCAGACTTGTATGCAGGCAGAACACTGTATGCATAATTAATAAATAAATGTTCAAAAAAAGACTTATATATCTTTATATGTTTAAATCTTTATTTAGGAGCCATATTCAGGCTGCCTTTACTGCCAAGCTCACAAAGTTTTGTTAGCCAAGCCATCAATAGAATTAGAGATCTGAGAATAAAAAAATTATATGCTACTTTTGAATCTATTAAAAAAATCACAGGGACCGTTCCTTATATTCTTAGCCATAACCAATTTTCTATGGCATTGAGGGGAGAAATTTTTCACCAATGTGAGAGGTGGTTTTATTTTTTTTATTTTTATTTTTTCGTGTGGAACCTGGAATTGGAAAAGTCTGAACTTATTTTGTCTAGACAAAGGTGCACACAATATTCTAGTACCCTGCAGCCTCTACACTACCCAGTCCAAGCTGGGTCCTTTCATGCTGCAGGCATTGTGTTTCAGCATCTTGCTCCCTGGTCAGTGTCATCACAATCCCTGCTGCCCCACAGTGTTCTTTAGAGACCTTTGGTCATTGTTAGGTTCTGTGATTCTTCGTCTGAAATTATTACAGCTTTTTAGTTAATATTTACATGCCTTAGGACTTTTCCATCATGCCCTGAAAGATGCAGAATAAAATAGAGATCTTCCTATTAAACAGGGACGAGGGAATGCAATTGTCTGAGGTCAGGGCCTTTGTGTAGGTGTTTTTTCATATCCTGAAAACACAGCTCTTACTCCTGCTGACTTTCTAGTGTTCTCCCATTTCCTTCCATTTCCTCTTGAAAGCAGTAAAGAGGTAGCAATTCTTTATAAGAAGTTTACATAGAATAAGACATAAGTTAAGCAAGACCTCTCTGACCCAGGTTTTATCTTCTCTTTGTTCTGTCTTTCCTACCTTCCTCATCTTCTGGCACATCTGTGTCAGAACCTGTCATTAAAGTGTGACCTGCTGTTGCATGTCACTGGTGTACTATGAAATCATTATGGTACTTTTCTGTTGAAGTCTTTCATGGCCTTACTGGTCCGACTTGCAGTTTCCTGACCCTATTTAAATTCTTCAAATTGTCTGCTGGCATCTCACCTTGGAAGAACTTAAAAGTGGCAGCAATTGTGGAATGCAAAATATGTTTTAGGACCCAGACAGTCATGATGAATGCCTTTAATCCCAGACCTCAGAGGGCACATGCAGGCCAATTTCTGTGAGTTTGAGACTAGTGTGCTCTATAGAGCTAGCCCCACTACAACTAAGGCTATAGCACAGGAACCTGAGAAACTCTGTCCCAGAAAATTATCTGTTGTAGGCCTTCTTCTCTTTGAACATTAGTGAGAGATGGTTGCATGCTATCATTACAGATGTTGTTTGTTTGTTTGTTTGTTTGTTTTCTTTCTTTTAACCTCTTTAGTCTATGCAGCCATTTCTTACTGGAAAGGCAAAGTCTAGAACAGCTATTCTCCCGGCATTTTAGAATTAATTTTCTGAGACATGATTTCTCATTGACAATGGTTGCTTTGATCCATCCCAGTATGTTGCTTTCCAGAACACTGTATTCTTTCATCTTAAACACACCTCATTAAATTAAGAGACTTTATACCCTCAGAAGGTAGAAGGTTTTTTTTTTTTTTTTTTTTTTTTTTTGACCAAGCATCTTAAACACCTAATTTGAGGATACCAATTACTTTTAAGGTGATATTTAATAAAAGGAACACATTAATTTGTAACACTGCACATTGATCAAAAATATAATCCACCTCTACATCACAAATGATTTCAATGGCAATGAGATAAAGTATGGCCCCAGTGTTTTTAAATTGTCCATATGAGTTATGAAGTTGACTGTCCATTGCACTTACAGCAAAAAGATTTGCATGTGGAACATGGATGCTACCTTCAGACCAGAATAGAAATAATAGTTTATTGCATGCACTGCAAGGAGAAACAGGGTGGATGTCAGTTATTGTATTAATCATAAAAAATGGCCATGATTGCTGCATTGTGATGATTTGAATGTGATTACACCTATAATCTCATAGGGAATGGCAGTAGTATAAGGAGGAGCTTTGGTGCAGTGACTTTGGCATTTTAAGAAGAAGAGTATCACTGGTCATGGGTTTTGGGGGTTTCCTAGGCTTTGGATATGGGCAAGTATATAAGATGCCCTACTGAGGCCTGCATATCAAGATGTAGCCAGCACCATATTCTTCTTGAAATCATGCTCCCTGCTATGATGAAAATGGACTCAATTTCTGAAACTGTGAGCCAATCCAATTAACTTTTTTTTTAAAGAAAATGTGTGGGGGATTTCTTTCTTGCAAGTAGAGTGATGATTCATCCCTGATTGTCAATGGCGAGTCTAGGGTTGGAATCCCTAACTCGGAGAGTTTTACCAAGGAGGCAGAGACAGGTTGATCTCTGTGAGTTAGGGACCAGGCTGTTCTACAAGAGCTAGTTGCAAGACAATCTTAAAAGTCACAGAAAAACTCTGTCATGAAAAACAACAACAGAACGTGTTGTGGTGGTCTTAGAACTTATACACAGGAATAAAAATCCTAACTTATATAGATTCAGTGGTTTTCTTCTTTAAATACTCAGGGTGTATTGAATCATGTCACGTGAATGAAGACAGACCAGATTTGTAGAATAAAATTTGGATATATTGAGCTGGGTGTAGCCAATGGTGTGATGTCATTGAGCTTTGCATTGATCACAGCTACTCTTGCCTTTGCTACCTCATGCTGGGAAGAAACTCCTACAATTCCTTTAGGAAAAAGCTTTGAATGTTCATTTAGAAGGAAATATAAAGTTTACTTATTGACTGTTTTCCAATTCCCCAGGCAAATGACCACAGGAATATGAAAGAATTGAGTTCATTTAACAACTTTGGAAGCTGCTGTAGGCACAGTGCAGAAAGAGGTGGGGGAAAGAAGGAACATGCTCAATTTCTTGCTTTCCTTTGGTGGAAATATCAGTGTGGAGCCTATAATCAATTGTAGATGGTTTACACAATGTCTGACTGGCCATTTCTTGGAGTCCATAGACAAGGACAATCAATAATCTTGATAAAGTACTGATGTGATAATGAAACCGAATTGCTGACTTTCATATAGAAGATATAATGAAATCCACAGCCCAATAGCATGGTCAGTGTGTAAGCTTCAGAGCCTAGCTGTCATTTATGCAGGGACAGGAATGGAACATGTGCCCTGTGCTGACCTGGGCAATGGCCCTTTTCCTCTTATCCTCCCTGAGTGTAGGTTCCCTTGGGTGAGTGAAATCTCTATGTCCACACTGGGCTGTGGTGGCGCACAACTTTTATTCAAGCATTTGAGAGGGAGAGGCAAGAAACTATGTGATTTTGAGGCCAGTATGATTTTCAAAGAGAGTTATAGTGTGGGTCCCAAACATAAAGTGACACACCCAAACCTAAAGAGACACCCTGCTTTGAAAACCAAAGGAAAAAAAACAAAACAAAACAAACAAACCAAAGGGAAACAAATAGTGTTGTTCAATATGAATGACAAGGATTCTTTTGGTATATATTGGGAACATCCAAGGGAAAAACTGAAAGTTTGTTTATGGAATTCATGAATATTGCATTCTTCATTCAGATTTGTCTTTATGTGTCACACACAGTTTATAAACCAGTGGAAATATGTCATTGGAATCATCTTTCTTCAATACATGCTCACAGCTCTTTTACCTTTCCACACTCACTAGCTACCATAGCATGTTTCAGGAAAGTTGAGTTCCTGGGAAAAAGGAATTTCTTATTTGCAGTTTCCTCAAGTGTGCATGGTGTTTAGTGGGTGGACAGGCATTGTACATGTGTTCAGAAGCAGAAATTAAATCATTCTTCTGTATTAATATTTGTGTGGGCATCATGGGGCTGGTTTTGCCTTAAACCACAAGGAGCCTTGCAGAAGCATAGAAAGATATTACCCCCATTTTTAGAGAGAGATCTAAACCATGAGGCATCTCCATTTGGAAAAATGTCAGTACGTGGAGGAAAAGAAGCAAAAGAGAGTGCGCATTCTTCTGAATTAATTTTGTGGGAGTTATGAATTCTTTTTTATTTAAGATCTAAACAACTGGCATGATGTGTAGCTGGTTAACATTGTTCGAGATCTTGGTTTTCCTGGCTGAGTTTCCTCTGGTGTTTTGATAAAAAGTTGATTATATTTTCCAGCTTTTGTTCTTGTCATTGTCTCTGCATCTCCCCTTTATCCTTTCCCAAATATTTTACACCTTCTTGAGCACCATACATTTGTTGTAAATATTAAAGTCTCAGTATGTCAAAGTATGACCTGAACGTTTCTGGGATTTCCTCTGTGTCCATTGTTATGTCCCCATTTTCATTTCTGATTTTATGAATTTGCATGTTCTCTCTCTGCTTTTTCATTAGTTTGGCTAAAGTTTTGTCTAGGTTGTTGATTTTCTTGTAAAACCAACCCTTTGTAATATTGATTTTTTGCATTGTTTCCCTGGTTTTTGTTTTATTGATTTCAGGCCTCAAATTTATTATTTTCTGGTGTCTACTCTTCCTGTGTGAGTTTGCTTCTTTTTTTCCTAATGCTTTCATTTGGGGGGGCGGTTAATTCTCTATTGAAACTATCCTCTGTTTTTTTTTTTTTTTTTTTTTTCATATGGGCACATAGTGCAATGAACTTCTCTGGTACCACTGCTTTCAAGGTGTCCCTTTAGTTTGGGTATGTTGTGTCCTCATTCTTGTTGAATTTTAGGATGTCCTTAATTTCTATATTTCTTCTTTGACACAGGTATGGTGCAATTGAACATTTTTAAATTTCCATGAGTTTGTAGGGTTTCTGCGATTTGTGTTGTTGTCGTAATCCAATTTTTTAAAGCATGCTGGTCATATAAGATACAGGGGACTATTCCAATTCTCTTGTAATTCTCTTGTATCTGTTGAGGTTTGTTATGCCACCTACTATTTGGTCAATTTTAGAGAAGGTTTCAAGTGGAGTAGGGAAGAACTTATATTCTTTTGTGTTTGGATGAAATGTTCTATAGATGTCTGTTAAACCCAATTGAGACGAAACTTCTGTTAATTCTTTTGTTACTTTGTTAAGTTTGTGACTGGTGGTCCTGTCTAGTGGTGACAGTGGTGTGTCGAAGTCTCCCAATATAAATGTGTGAGGTTTTATGTGAGGTTTGAGTTTTAGTAGAGTTTCTTTTATGAATGTGGTTGCCTTTGTATTGAAATCATAGTTGTTCAGAATTGAAACATTGTGTTGATGGATTTCTCCTGTGGTGGACATGGAATGACTGTTTTAATCTATGTTGATTAATTTTGATTGGACGTTTAACTTGTTAGAATTTAGGATAGCTGCACCTGTTTGCTTCTTGGGTCCATTTGATTGGAAGATCTTTTCTTAGCCTGAGGTAATATCTATCTTTGAAGCTTAGATGTATTTCTTGTATGTAGCAGTGAGATGGAGTCTGGCTTCATATCCACTTTGTTAGCGTGTGTCTTTTTACAAGCAAGTTAAGACCACTAATGTTGAAGGAGAGTAAGGACCATGGATCGTTAATGCTTGCTTGTTTTAGATTTGTTGCTGGCAGTGGTATTGTGAATTTATCAGTCCTGCTTTACCCTTGATTTGTGGTGCAGTGGATGATCTTTTGCCTACATCTTTGTGAGAATAGTTAACTTTCTTGGGTTGGAGTTTTCCTTCCAAATCGTTCTGTATGACTGGATATGTAGATACGTATTGTGACAATCTGGCTTTGTCATTAAACATTTTGTTCTCTCCGTCTATAGTGATTGACAGTTTTGTTGGGTATAGTAGCCTGGGCTGACATCCGTGGAAAACTACTACAAAGTACTTGTAGAACATCTATCAAGGACCTTCTCATCTTGATGCTTTCCATGGAGTAGTCAGGTGTAATTTTCATAGGTCTTCCTTTATATGTTACCTGGAATATTTCCTTCACTGCTCTTAATGTAATTTCTTTATTTATATGGTTAGATGTTTTGATTATTATATGTTGAGTTTTTTTTTTTTTTTTTTTTTTTTTTTTTTGGTGTTTGGTGTGCTCATTGTACTTTCATGGGCATGCACTTCTTCAGATTGTGAAAGTTTTCCATAATGATTTTGTTGAAAATGTTTTTGGCACCTTTGAGCTGGGCTTCCTCACCTTCCTCTAAGCCTATTATTCTTAAGATTAGCCTTTTCATGGTGTCCCAGGTGTTTTGTGTTCAGGATTTGTTGGATTTATAATTTTCTTTGGTCGATGAATTTACTTATTCTACTTTATCTTCTGTGCCTGAGATTCCCTCTTCCACCTCTTGAATTCTGTTGGTTATGCTTGCATCTGTAGTTCCTGATCATTTGCCCAGTTTTTCTATTTCCAGCATTCCTTTGGTTTACGTTTTATTTATTGTCTCCCTTTCTGTTTTCAAGTCTTGAAGCATTTCCTTCACCTGCTTGTTTTTTCTGGCTTTCTGTATTTTCTTCAAGAAATTTGTTCATTTTTTCCATTTTTTGTTTGTTTTTTCTTCCATTTCTTTAAGGTATTTTCTCCCATCTTCTTTGAGGGCCTCTATCATTTCTTATGGCAATAATTTTTAATTTGTTCTTTTCTACTTCATCTGCTTTGCTGTTTACTGGTCTATTTAGTGTAGATTCCACAGATTCTGGTGCTGTTATTCTTGTCGTTCTTTTGTTAGGTGTTTTATTGTATTTCCATCTTCCCATAGATACTTCCCCGGTGTGTTTTGGTGGGTCAGAAGTTTGATGTATGTAGCTCTGGGTGGTCCAATCTCTCTAGGAGTTCTCTCCACAGGCAGGGCCCTGCAATGGGACTATAAGTTCAGATTCCAGCTGAAGACTGGCAATGCAAGTCAAAGATTTTGAAGGCTGTGACCCAGGATGTTCCTTAAGCTGATAGGCAGATCTAGCCTGGGCCTGGCACTCTCCAGCTGAGGCCTCTTTGGCAGAGACCCTACAATGGTGGTCAGGGATCCATCCTGCAAGAACTCAGAGTGGTTCCATGGAGACAGGGTCCGAAAATACATTTGAGGACTCTAGCCAAGGCCTGGCAATGGATGACAAATACTGGGCTGATACTCAGGATGTTTCTGCACTGACAGGCAGATCTAGCTGGGACCTGGCCCTCTCCAGCTAAGGTCTCTTTAGCAGAGGCACTACAATGGGGGCCCTTTCACTCATTACTTTAACAATTTAAAAGCCTCATTGAGATTATTGATTTTTCTAAATCCAATCCTACATATTTGCTTCATATTACATAAAGCAACTCATATTGGAGGAAACTGTTAAGACTTTAAACACCTAAGAACCTGGGTTACAGGAATGAATACTCACAATATTGTTTATTCACAGGTGAAAATATGTTTGGTTAATGATTTGATTTAATTTTAATCATGTAATACCAGTGCATGGATTTGTGTTTGCTCACACTTGTTCCCAAGAATGTTAGCCTCTTGAGTTATTCTTGTAGCAAAAACTACAGAATTTTATCAAAATCCTGACATGGGTCCTGGCAATGAACATTCCATATTTTTTCTCGTCCATATCTCTAACCCTGTCTCTATGCTTTCTCTATTTTCTTGATATGAAGTGATAGGGAAGAGCTCATGAAAGAGGTAATCAAAGTCATGCAAACAATTTTGTGAAGATGTTAGCCATCATACTTTTCTTTAATTTCAATAATCAAAATGGTTTTTTTGTTTAGCATGGTTCTTACTAAGTTCACTACACCCAAGATAAATGACAAACTGGTCAGTCCTTCTGATGTAATCTGCAACCCAAGAGAGAAAGACAGAGAGATGGGGGAGAGAGAGACAAAGAGACAGAGAAAGAAAGACAGCATGAGGAGAGAGAGGGAGAGGAAAGAGAGATAATGAGAGCAAGAGAGATGTCAACCCAAGCTTCTCCACCTTCAGGTTTCATACTCTGTACCAAGGGAACAGCATATAAAATTGGGGAAGATACCTCCCCTATGACTGGTGGCTGTGCTTGAAGCTCGGATTGGCTACCAAAGCCTGAGTTATAGGACTAAATGAACAGAAAAGACACAGAACTTGAGGGCAGGTTTGGATCAGGACTACCAAATATTCTAAACTCTTTGAATAGATATAGAAGCCATTAGGGTTTCCAAGCAACAACCCAGCCTCCCTGGGTATGCAGACATTAGTTTAAGTATGGCTTCTTATTCTTGCCAGGGATGATATGGAGAGGAAGGATTCAGGAGTTTGTGGGATTGCTTTTAGCAGGAGGTGTGGTTTACATGGTTTCCCTTAGCTGCCATCCTGTAGATCGTCGGCACCTATTCCTTGAGAGATGGACAAAGTAGGTTGTGCAAAGCTTCAGCCTTAACATTGAGCTGCAGTTCTGAGAGAGGGTCTTCGAGTCCTGGCAGTATTTGGTAGCACTGTTCCAAGCCCTACCTTCAGGGTGTCACGGGGGGTGGGCACTCCTTTGGATTCACCTCAGTTCAGACTTCACCCTTGAAAGGCCTGCCATTGTTTCCTCATAGTAGTGGAAAGGGACAAGGTCTCCTGACAAAATTGGGAGCATTGGTTGAGGGGAGGGAGAGTTAGGAGAAGAAAATGGGAGAGGAGAACAAGAGGCATCAAGAAGACTTGAGTTTTGGAAACAATAGAGGAGAGCAACAAAAGAGATACCATATTAGATGGAGATATAATAGGTGGTAAGAGAAATCTGACACTAGGAAAATGTCCAGAGATCTACAAGGATGACCCCAAATAAGAATATAAGCAATAGTACAGAGGCTACCTTAAATGCCCTTCCCTATAATGAGATTGATATCTACCTTATAGGATATTCTAGAGCCTTCATCTAGTAGTTGACTGAAACAGAAGCAAAAATACTCAGCTAAGCACTAAGTGGAACTCCTGGAATCCAGTTGCAGAGAGGGAGAAGTTATGAGTACAGGGGTCAAGACCAGGTTGGAGATACCTTCAGACTCACCTAAGTAAAACAGTGTGGCGCTCATGACCCCCAGTCTGATAGTTGGGAAAACATAATATGACTGACCTAACACCCCTAAAAGTGCATCTCATTTAGAAGGCCTAGGAATTGTAAGGGACCTCTGGCAGTGGAATCAGGATGGACCCCTGATGTATGAAAGACTTCAGGAGCCCATTCCCTATGGACAGATACTCACTCAGTCTAGACACAAGGGGTTGGGCCTTGTCCCTGCCCCAAATGACTTTTGGATTAGTGCATATATGAGAGGGAGAGGGAAAAGGTATGGATATGTAAAATAACTTTGATTCTATTTTAACAGAATTCATTAAAAGTAAGAATAGGAAATAAGGTGGGGTGAATAACTTAGCTAACATTTGCTGGTGCCATGGCCCTAAAGACCAAGAGCTTTGGGAAGGATTATGGACACTGTTCCTCAAGCAGTCACAGACTAACTTTGACTGTGGTATGAAAACCATACCCCAGGGACAACTTTCATCTTGGGTGACTGTGAAATCCTATAATTCCTACCTCCACTCTCTAAGAACCATTAGTAAAGGCATCTGCGACTATGACTGGCTTCACGGCTTCAAGTTTACTTAGTGAGACATTAGAATGATGTGATGAATAACATGAAGAGTTACACTTAACTGTGTAAAAAACCTCATTTCTGTGAACCTGGCTGTCACCATTAGCAGTAATATATAGAACCCTTCCAAGGTATTTGGTGAGATTTAACAGACTAAATGATAAGGAAAAATAGTATTTCCCATATTTGAAAGACAACTGACTTTGAGGAAGAAACCCTGCACTTAATGGATACCATCTTCTGTTACTGAACTTAGGACCAGAGCTTGTTGTCTGGCTACACTAACAACCAGGCTCAGTCATTCATCATAAGTGAGCCAAGCTAATGAACTAACTTCTCTGTTGACAAGCCAAACTACAATGCCAACTCTCTGGATTCAAGTTGGACAGATATCACTCATGTCCTAGGACAGACTAATCTATAATGTGAATTTTATTTAAGACAGGATGTCACAGTAATACTATACTTCAAAAGAAGAGAAAAAAATACAAAAGTAAAGTTAATGAAAATTTAAAGCATATTTATTCAGTTTGAGTACTTATGAAAAAAGAAAACAGTAAATAATCGATACCAAGGGTCTTAATAGACTTAGAATGCAAAACAAATAACAAAGTCAAATATGGAATTTTTTCCATCTCTAAAACACTCGCATATACTCGGTTCCTGTTTCTGCTATAAGGTGGTCGTATAAGAAGTCAATGTTTTTTTCATAGACACATTTTCATTTGAAAGAATCAATACTTTTTCTACAATGTGACTCCCTGGAAAATGAGAATTTTATGAGTCTACATTTGCCCTTGTGGTAGGCCAAAAGTGGACCCCACAAAGTTGACTTATGATCTCCATACAAATATCAAGGAGTTTGTAGGACTGTAATCAGAAACAGCAGCAACTCATTCCCATATCCATTTCTCAGTCCGTGAGTGTGCACAAGTTGAAGACTAGCTATCATTGATGAAAGGAAGACAGAGACATAATATAATGTCAGGCAGGCAGATTCAGTCAATACTGAAAGCTCCATTTTATTCATATACCAAACTTAAGTAGTCAAACAAAGGTGCGGCAATGGAAGGGGACTTTTATTAATATGAATAAAGGGAAAACAGAAATTGTTTCCACTAATGCTAAAGGCCCTCCATAATTGCACATACAATGTGCCTTCAGGCACCCCATTGCTGCACTTATTCCTTCAGGGTGGTTAACCTGTCTACTCCCAAATCATTGCTATTTAGGTCGGAGACATTCATCATCAAATCACAGGTGACCTGTAGCAGGAAAGATAATATCTTAAGGATAATAGGAGTTATTGGAGCACTTTGAACTCATGACAAGTTGGATCGGATTCCCATTTAGGGGCTGAGAAACTTCAGACTGTCAGAATATATTCCAGGACTGCCAAAGTTATACAGATACCTTGTATGCAAACAGATGATGAGATCTACCTTTAACTGCTTGGTGGCAGTGCAAATGTTTAATTCCAGGACACAGGAGGCTGCCTGATTTTGCTTAATTTGAGGCTAACCAAATCAAAAGAATGAGTTTAAGTCCTGCACACATAAACCCGGTTTTGAAAATAACAAACAAAACATAATCACATAAAGGAAAATCAGATCAACCTACTGGTGGTAGCCTACATGTATAAATGGTATTGAAGGAGGAAGCTTTCCCTCTTTGACTGCTTACCCTAGCTCTGAGTACAAAGTTTATTGTTTTACTACCATTAGAGCCTACTTTTTTGGAAATTTGGTGTATAATGACCAGCTGAGACATCCATCCTGATAAAGTAAAAAACTGATGTACTCTTAAGATTCCCATTGGTAGGTAACCTTTGTAGGACTAACTACATCACAGCTTATGAGACATCCTAATAAATCCACTTTCTACATATATGGAGAGATTCATCATACATTCTTTTTCATGCAGAGAACATTGATTTATGCAGTTGGATTTGTTTCATTTTGTTTTTTATCTGCTCACTTAAGATGTATTGGCTAACAATATTGCTCACAAATACTTTTTTTTTTTTTTTTTTGTATCCCTAAATATCTGTGTGGTAGTTAATGAATATTTGGAGCTCCCTCCCAACTTTTTCAACTAGAATCACTCAATCCATTTAAGTAAGTATACTTAGCTAGCCACACTGGGTCTAGGAGGAAGAAAGGAAAATGCCTGTTTAGTACAGAATGATAACACGGGTCAGCTATAGGACAATTGCTATAGAAATGCACATCACTGCTGATGTAGAAAAAACTTTGGGTAGAAGGCAAACAGTAACCATTGCAATTTGTCTTTAAGCACTCTGCAACCACCTGGGAGGTGCTTTTATCACTCAGGCCTTACTAGCCAATCAGGCCCCTTTGTGACCTGCCTGTCAAAAGAAGTGCAGGGCCCTTCTGGTCTGTATTTGAAGAGAAACTGGAGCCACTCATTTTGTGTGCTGTGCTTTGAGGAAGGGCAAACTGGAAAACAACAGCATGGTGAGTGAGGGGCTGATGTCCTCATGGGTAGTGGGAGATGGTGAGGTGATGGATCTAGTGAGGTGGGTATTCCCTGGATCTGGCTGGGAAACTATAGCCAGACTACCTGTCCCCTGAGTTCTCATGCAGTCCTCCAAATAACTACTCTGTGGGCTGTATCTGCTTTGAGCACTGGGAGCAGGGAGGTGTGTATAGAAACCCTTTTTAAGTCAACTTCTATATACTTCAGGTGCACCCACTGAAATAATGGCAACAAACTTCCAGAGGCCTTTTAGATAAGTACCTTTTAGAAGTTCAGCAATTTGCATTTTAATTTTATGTGTAAGATCCATTTATTGTAAATTTTCTGCACATTGTAAAAGGCATCTCAAGTAAGGGTAGCACTTCACTATTGAGCAGTGATTTACAGGAGAAGAATTTGTAACACAAAGGATTTACAAATGCTTTGAAGATATTATGCCTCATAAAGTAGAATTTAACTGAGGTAGTACTGCCTCTAAAACACACAAAGATAAGTATATGCTGACCAGTCCTGTTTGAATTTTGAATGCTAGATACATATTTGTTCACCATGATTTTCCAGACCTTTGACTCCAAACCATTACAAAGGAGAAACTCCTGTTTTACAACAGCAGCTAGTCCCTTACCCTTATCATAGACCTGCCCCATAACAAGCTGCACAGAATGCTATTACAGGGTCACAAGCAACCTTAAAATTCATTATATCATATAGTTGCAGTTTTCTTCTCCAGGAAAACATAGTTCTAACAGAGTGGCAATAGGACACCAGATTTTAAAAAGTAAACCAATGATGTATGAGTTTCCTGATAAAGCAAAGCTTTCACTTAGGTACTCACGCAGGGATGAGAAACATTCTTAGAAGAGATAGTAACACCCTGGGGACTAGGCCTTGAACGATTTTCCTAAGGGCCTGGTGTATTGACAATACAACAGAGAACCTTGTCAAAAACCAGGTATTTGCATGGGAGAGCTGGTAATTGTATGGAACAAAGCCTTTGTGGACAGTTTGCTTCATATCTGTATATATAAACTATATAGAGATATGTTTCTAAGTTCCAAGGCCACTGTGGTCTTAGTCAGCAATGATCATGAGATACCCTGTATTCATGTAAAGTCCCTCACAGAACTGGTAATGGACAAATCCCCCCAGAGCTCAGGGGAAGTGGGGGAGGACAGGGAATGGAGAGAGAAGTAGGAGAAAACGAGGGGGAGGAAAGGAAAACATGTGTGACCAGGAAGATTGAGCCTGGTTAGGAATAGAAGACAGGAAAGAGAGAGAGACAGAGACAGAGAGAGAGAACATAAAATAGGGAGCCAATATTGGTTTGAAGATAAAATTGAACACAAAGAAAAGTCTGGAGAACTACAAGACTGCTGCTAACTAACAGTTTGAGCTTCTATGGAAAGGCTATCATAAATGCCCTTCCTGGAGAATGAGATCAACAACTAACTTCTCCATGGAGCCCTCAACTAATGCCTGTTGGAAACAGATGCAAACACCAATACATAAACACTGAGCCGATGTAGAACTCAGATACAGAGGGAGAGGACAAGAACAGGCGGCAGAAACACATAGAGACAGCTTTCCTGAACAAGGAGGAGCTAACGGGCCACCAGACTGATAGCTGGGAAGACAGCATGTGACTGACTCAGGACCCCTGAATATGGGTCTCTGCCAGAAGTATTGAGAAGTCTAAGCGCCCTCAGACAGTGCAGCCAGGATGTATTCCTGAATTACAAAAGGACTTTGAAAACACATCCCCCATGGAGGGATAACTGCCTTAATCTAGAAACAGTAGAGAAGCCCTAGTCCCTATTTCACATGACCTGTCAGACCTACATGACCCCTACTGCATGACATTGCCCTACATATGGAATTGCGGTGGAGAGTTGGGAGGGTCGTTAGAGTGCTTGTGAGAGGGCAGAGAGAGTAAAATGGAGGGATGGAGTGAAGGTGGTTTGGAGGGAGGGAGGGGGAACTGGGATCAACATGTAAAATAATAAATTAAATTAAAAAAAAAAAAATGCTTTTACACCAAAATTTATGTTCAAGTAAAAGTTACTGGGGAAAAGGATTTCTATTTTTGTTTCCACAGAAAATGAAAAGATGTGGATTCCTTCCAGACTAATGTGGTTTGATCAAGCCAGACCACCTGAAACAGAATACCAGGTGATCCTACATTCAAAACAGCTGGACAAAGCAGCCTGACAGACTACAGCCAGAGTTTCTGAATCTCCTTCGAATTCCCCATGACAGCTCCCCTTACTATCAGGAAGTAGTTTTGAAAGAACTATGCCCAAATTCCCAAATATTGTCTATAAATGTTTGTTTCCATCTATATGGACTTAGTTATATAAAATAAAAAAAAATGTGAAAGAAACAAACCAAGCTAAGAATGGGCATTCATAACTAAGAAAAAAAAAAAAAAAAACAAACAAAAACAAAACAAAAAAAAGACTAAAGTCAAGTATGATATCTAAGATGTTCACCAAATTATTTACAAGATATAGGTTTCCCCTTCCATGATTTCTTCCCTATTACCTGATATCAAGATGATAAGACAGGATTTAAAATACGTACAGGTTTAGAAATGTGGATGAACAAAATTATGCAAGTTCATTGCCAAGACCTACATCAGTTTTTTGAGAACATACTGTAATTCCTCCCACAGGAATACTCAAGGGTGTAACCTTCTTGTGAGAAACCATGAACAATCACAAACTCACACACTGATATCACATAATTAAAATTAAATCAAATCTCTAAACAGATTTCCATATTTGAATATTTTTCTCTAATGAGTACTCAATCCTGTAACCATTGTGTTCAGGGTCTTAAAGTCTTCAAAGTTTTCCTGAAACATTAATTATTTCATGTAAAAGAAAGTAATCATGAAGGATTGGGCTTAGAGATAGCAATCCATATGAATGAGGTTTTTATGTAAATCAAGTCAAGTGTTACCATGAAACATGGTTCCCTTACCAGTGAATTTCCAGGACTTTTTTCCACATGAGTTTGCAAGTGAGAACAAAACAGAGACATTGTATTGCTTGAACTGATTGTTCACACGTGTCAGATATTTTTCTCTCCAAAAAACTATGTAAGTCAATGTGTGTTCAATGAAGATCATACCACATTCTTAGTAGGAAGATTCCTTCCCATAAGGGTTTTCTTAGGCTCACAAAGATTATAGGGATAAGCAAAGTGCACAGCATTACAACAATGGATACATGTATAGTGTTTTTATGCACTATGATTTATTTCTTTGATTATAAAGACTAATGATACATAGAGAGGCTTTACCACATGGGATACATTCAATATCTTTCAAGTATACATTCTTTTATGACTTAAGAGAGTGCTGGGATATGCAAAGGCTTTATCACAATCATGGCATCCATAAGTTTCTCTCCAGTATGTGTTCTTATATGACTTTTAAGCACATCATATGCTGTGAAAGCTTTACTACATTGGCTAATTTCTTAGGGTATCTCTCCAGTATGTGTTCGTTTATGAAGTCCCAGATTGTTGTGTTGTGAAAAAGCTTTGCCACATTGATTACATCCATAAGGTTTCTCTCCAGTATGTGTTCTATGATGACACTGGAGACTACTGGCACATGAAAATGCTCTACCACATTGATTACATATATAGGGTTTCTCTCCAGTATGTGTTCTTATATTGCTTTAAGATGACCATTACTTGCAAATGCCTAACCACATTGATTACATACATAGGGTTTCTCTCCAGTATGTGTTCTATGATGAGATTTGAGAGTAGTGTCATGTGAAAATGCCCTACCACATTGATTACATGCATAGGGTTTCTCTCCAGTATGTGTTCTATGATGAGATTGTAGCATACTAACTTGTGAAAATGCCCTATCACATTGGCTACATACATAGGGTTTCTCTCCAATATGTGATCTTTTATATAACTGTATTGTGAAAAACATTTGCCACATAGTTTATAGTCTTGTGTTTTCCCTCCAGTATATGTTCTAAGATGTCTTTTAAGCATAGTATGTCTTGCAAATGTCTTACCACATTGAATACAATCATGGGTGTTTTTTACCATGTGTGCTCTGTCACTGAGAAGAAGGAAATTGTGACATGCAAAGACTTCAACACACTCTAGATTTCTATATGGTTTCTTTCCAGTATGATTTTTTTCAAGCCATTGAAGATGCCTGTAACCCACAAAGTTTTTCACACATTCATTGTGTATATTCACAGGATTTGCTCCCTTATGGCTTCTTTGATTCCTGCAAAGATAATTAGCATATGTAAAACTTTACCACATGCATGAAACTAAAGAAACTTTCTACATGTATAAAATAAAGTTTTAATTTGGCATAATTGTAAACAAGAATCATATCTTGAGTTTTACATTCATGATGCTTCTCTAATGTGGTATTGTTTTGATTTCATTGAAGATACCTGTGGATTCAGAATAAGAGCTTTATTTCATGGCCCTCAATTATTGCATATATTTACATATAATAGAAAAAATCGAAATGACACAGAGCTTTGCCATATTTATACCATTTATCAGTTTTTCCTTCATAGAAATCAGACTACATTGGCTAAATATACCAGTACAAATGGAAGCATTCACACATTCCAATGGTCATATGGATTTACTGCAGTGTAAATTGATGGTATTATTCAGATGACTTCGGAATATTGATAAATTTGAATGTTGTTTCATACTCAACAAATATCCTCAAAGTGGGGACTTCTAAATATCTTTCATTTCTTCTCATTGTCATAAGAGAAGTACATTGCTTCTTTCCACATTCTAAATTCACATGGCTTGAATTTAGAGTAAACTAAATACTTTTTTCCCTACATTTTCTAATACAGAATGTCTCTGTGTAAATCTAGCTATCCTGGAACTCACTTTGAAGACTGGGGTGATCACAAACTTAAGGGATCCACCTTGCTCTTGGTCATGAATGTTGGAATTAAAGGTATGGGCCACAACTACACGGCTCTACATATGATATTCTTATGAAACTAATAAAACAAATAAAAAGTTTCTACATAGCGTTCACACTTTCACTTTCTTTAAATCAACTTTAAGGTTTCAACGTAACAACCTTCTTGACACTCATAAACTGACCCTTTCAATATCCATAGCAAAGTCACAAATAGATAAATAATGCCTGCTTAACTACAGACTTTTTTCTTAGGAGGTCTTGGACATATACTTATCACCTATGCAACATGTAAACTGTTTAAAATATCTGAATAGAATGAAACTAAACAGACGGGCATATCTACAGAATAGATATCTGGGTGCTATAATTCAAAGGGTGATATCTGTTATGATTTAGTTTCCTTCTCATTTTACACAAATGCCTTGCAAACACAGAAGAGCTACCTTTCACTGAGGAACAGGGTTTTGTGAGAAAATGACAATCATCACTTTAAGCTACACTTATTTTCACTGTTGCTCTTCTTAATCTTTTTAATATTTTAAGTGTGACTTTTCAATAAAATTTCCAGGATACATTAAAATATCTGCAGAGCCAAATTTGCATAAATTTGCACATGAAAATTTACCTTCTGTGTCTTCTAGAAGTTTGACAATGATCCTTCGTATTATGGTTATCCCAAATGAAGTCTGAAATAACAGAAAATATATGATGTACTCTTCCAAATTGTACAAAATTTAAGTAATAACTTCAATGACCCTTAGAACCATGCCTCACTCACCCAATTTTCCCTTTTCTTAATCAAATTACAGAATAGTATCAATAATCAAGAAACAGTTGGTCCCTTATTTTAAAACATGAAGGAAAATTCAGTCTTACCTGTAGCAGCAAGGTTCCTGTAAGTGTCCAGCATCACATTTTTCTAGAGACACTTCTGAGACGGATTTAGCAAAGCCCACTCTTCCTCAGTGAAGTGGATATCTGATTACAAAGATTCATGCAAATGGGAACCAGTTAGAATCCCAATAGGATTATGAAAACCATATATACATATATTGATACAGCATGGCTTCTACACCTACCATGCAGTGATCTAGAGGTGTACAATATTAGGGAAAGAACAATCAGGAGGAAGAGGAAAAAAATAAGAGGGGTAAATACCATCAACTTTTTGTCAAAAAAAAAAGAGAGAAATCCATCAACGTAACCTGAGATCTTGTGTAATGTTACCCACCTCCCGATGACTCTATGTGTTCAGAACTTATACACACAGACTCTAACAAAATTAACTCAAAAGGATTCCTAAACTGTTCTGCTTTTGACCCTGTAGTGACTGATATTTGTTTCAAAGAGAGACACCACATGGTCTAGATTTCTCTATGAAAATGTGGGTAATATTCTGCCATCGTTCAGAGAATTATATTTTAATTTAATGAGCAATGTTACAAATTAATGAGTTCTGCTTATTAAACATATCCGTATAAATAATTGGTATCCAAAAATAAAGTTTTTAAGAAGCTTGGTCCCAAAAATTCCACTGAGGGCATCCAATCATGTAGTTTAAGCAGGGATAATCAAGAGGACATAAGGACATTGCCACAGACTTAAGAAATAAGTAAAGAAATATGTCTGTATAGACAAATTGTGTTCATTTCTGGTAATGATCAAAAAGGAAAGAACCTACAACAGATGGTTATTTTGTTGTTATTGTTTTTTTTTTGAGACAAGGTTTATTGGTGCAATAATAAATATCCTTAGTTGTTTTAGGAGACAGATACTGCAAGTCGTGCCAGTAAGGCAATGTATGCTTTCAACAGAAAAGATAGCACCATAATATTTAATAGTACAGGAGTAACTTCGAACAGCAGATCTGGAGGGAGAAGTGATAGAAGATGAGAAAAGTAGGGATGGCAGAACAAAGAAACGATTAAAGCTGGTGCAGGGAGTTATTGGTTAATCCATGTATTATTCTAAGTAAGCTTCTCATGAGGAATAGCTTCTTGTATACTACATCTATGGGAAAATGGAAGGAAATGATAGACTTCTAAAAAGTCAGCAGGATTTACCATTCGATAGGACAACCTCAGAAGGCTACTCAAGCAGTGGAGTACAGGGGGAAAACAGGCAATCCCATTAACATTACTGACTAAGGCCACAGTGTTCATGGGCCTAATAAGCATAGCTCCATGTGGTTTCAATAGAGCACACCAAGGATTTTTCAAACCTTTTCTCTCAGACTGTACATCCAAAACCACAAAAATTATCAGCTCTGTTACATAGTCCACAATAGTTCACCCAGACCCTTTTTGGCTGAATACTTTAACTATAGCAATTTGTATTCATGATAAGGTCTCTCCTCTATCCAGATTCTTGATAGCCCTCATCTGGTGATTCCAAGAAACTGCCCACCAGGAAAATTATGGATTATGTAGGAATGATTAACTGATTCCACATTGCTCACCTCAACTATCATTGAAGGAGGAAATCTCAGCTTATATCCTTCCTCTCCCTTTCTGCACTGTGACTCCACTAGTATCCAAGTGGGTCATGAACTCAATCCTTGCACAAATCCCTCTTCATATAAAGTCCCCACACTAATCAGAGATCTTGGGAGTTCACTCATTTTCTGGTCTATTTTCCTTCTCACTTACCAGTCAAGGGCCAGGAAGGAAGGAAGTGTAGGTTTTTCTTCCCAGCACTGTATGTGAGAAGCAGGATTGGGAGTTCAAAACAATTCTCAATTATACAGCATAAGACAACCCAAAGTTACAAAAAACTTTGCTCAACTCAGAAATCAATAATAAACATCACTTGACAAAAGGAATGGAATAAGTAAAATTTAAGAAACATAGGAGAGCAGAAGCACAGAGATACAAGCAGTAATGTGTTTAAAGAACATATTTAAAAAGATGGCAATAGCTGGGTGGTGGTGGCACATGCATTTAACACTAGTGTTCAGGAGGCAGATGGAAGCCTATCTCTGTGAGTTCAAGACAAGCATGGTATACAAGATATAGTTGTGGTACAAGCAGCAGAGTCACAAAAAAATGGGGTCTCAAAAAATAAATAAATATTAAAAAGAAAAAAGCTAGAAAAACAGATACCATCATTGGCTAGAGGCCTCACTTGAAGAATGCCAGGCCCCAGCTAGATCCACATATCATTGCCACCATCCTGAGTCCATGGTGCTGGATGCTTGCCCCCCATCGCTGGGCCTCTGCTAGAGAGGATTCAGAAGGAGAGTGTTAGGCCCTGGCTAGATCTGCCTATCCATGCAGGAACCACTTGAAACTCTGTGTACCAGGATCTATGACCCCCATTGCCAGGATTCTGCTAGAGTGAGTCTGGGAAAAATTTGCGTGAAATTCCCCCCACACCCTAACCTGGAAATTCCCTGGATTGGCTCCATATCATGCTCTGCCTGTGGCATGTCCACAGCTCAAAAACCCATAGGAAATAGATAAACTAACTTCAAAAGAATCCAAGGGGAATGCAGAGGAAATATATACACAAAACCACTGCCAACATCAAATCATAAACAAAAATCATTAACCAACAATGTCCCTTACTTTCCCTCAATTTAATGGTATTATCTCACTAATAAATAGAGAAAGCCTAACAGAATGTATACGGAAACAGAATCCATACTTCTGCTGCACACAACAAACAAATCTAAGATTCAAAGATAGATGTTACTCAGGGTAAAGGGCTTGGAAAAGATCTTCCAATCAACTGGACCAAAGAAGCAAGCAGGTTTGGCTATCTTAATACCTAACAAATTAGACTTCAAACCAAAATCAATAAAAAGAGATGAAAAAAGTCATTTTGTATTCATCACAGGAGAAATCCTAAGCACAAAACCTCAATTCTGAACCTCTATGCCCCAAATTCAAACGCACCAACATTCCTAAAAGAAATGGTACTAAAACTCTAACCTCACATAAAACCACACACACTTTGAGTGGGAGACTTCAACACACCACTCTCACCACTACACAGTAACACCAGTCAGAAACTTTACAAAGAAACAAAAGAACTAACAGAAGTTATGTCTCAATTGTTTTTCACAGACACTTATTGAACATTCCATCCAAACAAAAAAGAATATAACTTCTTCTCTGCTCCACATGGGACATTCTCTGAAATTGACCATATACTAGGCAACATAAAAATCCTCACCCGATACAAAAACATTTGAATATTACCCTGTATCTTATCAGACCACCATGCTTTATAATTGGAATTCAATAAAAACAACAACAAATCACAGAAAACCTACATACTCATAGAAACTGAATGATGCTCAATTTCAACATACTTGCGTCAAAGAAGAAATAAACAAATTAAGGAATTCCTAAAATTCAATGAGTTTGTGGATACAACATACATGAATTTATGGGACACCTTGAAATCACTGCTAAGAAGGAAGTTGATTGCAATCAGTTCCCATATGAAGAAAACGGATGAGAGACACATTAGAGAATTAACAATACAACTGAAAACCTTAGGACACAAATGAAGCAAACTTAACCCTCAGGAGTAGGCCCCATTATCAATTTTTGGGCTGAAAACAATAAAGTAGAAAGCAGGAACACGATACAAAAAAAAAAAATCAATGCAATAACGAGTTGCTTTTTTTTTTCAGAAAATTAACCAGGGAGACAAACCTTTATCCAAACTAAACAAAAAGCAAAGAGAGAAAATGGAAATTAACAAAATCAGAACCAAAAAGGGGTACAGAACAGTAGACACTGAGGAAATCCAGGCAATTTTAATGTTATAGTTTGAAAACTTATACTCCACAAAATTTGAAAATTCAAAGGATATGAACAAATTTCTGGGTAACTCCTACTTAACAAAATTAAATCAAGACTAGACAATCAACTTATATTGACCTATAGCAACTAACAAAGTAGGAGCAATCATAGAAAGCCTTCCAACATAAAAAATATCCCAGAGCCAGATGTCTTCTTCAGTGAAGAATTCTACAGAAAATTCATGGAAGAGCTAATATTAATAATCTTGAAACTGTTCCACACAATAGAAACAGAAGTTTCATTACAAAACACTTTTTTGAGGCTACAATCACCTTGATACCCATTCACACAAAGACACAACTAAGAGAAAATTACAGAACAATATCCCTCCTGCACATTGATGCAAAAATACTCAAGAAAATATGGGAAAACCAAATCCAGGAACCTATCAGAAAAATCATCTACTATGATCAAGTAGGCTTCATCCTTGTGTAGCAGGGATGGCTTCACATATGAAAATATTTCAAATATACCACTATATAAACAAACTAAAAATGAAAAATCACATGATCATCTCTCTAGATGTAGAAAAAACCTTTGACAAAATTCAACATCCTATCATGTTAAAGGTCTTGTAGAGATCAGGGATAACAGGAATTTATATAAACATAATAAAAGCAATATGTAGTAAACACAGAGAAAATATCAAGCTGTATGTAGAGAAGCTTAAGGCAATTCCTCTGAAATCAGTACAAAGACTAGGCTGCCCTCTGTCTCCATATATCTTCATTATTGTATTTGAAGTGCTAGGTAAAGAAATAAGACAAGAAAAGGATATCAAGAGGATACAAATTGAGAGGAAGAACTCAATCTTTCTCTATTTTCAGAAGATATGATAGTTTACATAAGCAACCAGAAAACTCTACCATGGTACTCCTACAGCTGAAAAACACATTCAGCAATGTATAAGCATAGAAGATAAACTAAGAAAAATTGTAGCCATTCTATATTCAGACAACAAAGTGGCTAATAAAGAAATCAGAGAAACATCACCCTGTACAATAGCCACAAACAACATAAACTACCTTGGGGTAACACCTATCAAACAAGTGAAAGTCCTATATAATAGTAATTTGTGTATTTACAAAAAGAAATTAAAGAAAACACCAAAAAAAATGTAAAGATCTCCCAATCTCATGGATAGGTAGAATAAACATAGTAAAAATGGCAATTTTCTCAATGGCAATCTACAAATTCAATTCAATATCTATTAAAATCCCAGCACAATTCTTCACTGACCTTGAAAAGATAATAATCAACTTTATATTGAAAAACAAAAGAACAAGAATAGTTAAAACAACCTGTATAATAAAGGAACTTCATGAGGCATCATCCTCCCTGACTTTAAGATCTACTACAGAGCTATAGTCCTGAAAAGAGCCTTGTAGTAGCACAAAGATAGACAAGTAGCTCAATGAAAGTTAATAGACAATCTTGGTATTATCCCACACACATCTGAGCACTTGACTTTTGACAAAACAGCTAAAAGTGTACAATGGGATAAGGAAAGCATCTTCAACTAGTGGTGCTGGTACAAATGGATGATGGTATTCAGAAGACTGAAGATAGATCTATGTCTATAGCCATGCACAAAACACATGTCCAAATGCATCCCTCCATAAATCCATCCACACTGAACCTCTTAGGAAAAAAAAAATTAGAGGTACTCTTGAACAAATTGGTACAGGAGACTGCTTCCTGACAATAACTCCAGAACCATAGACACTGAGATCAACAAATAATGAATGGTCCCTATTCCAACTTAGAAGTTTCTGTTTTCTGTAAGGCAAAGGACCCAATGTCAGCCCACAGACTGGGAAAAGATTTTCACCAATCCGACAAAGGTCTGATCTCCACAATATAAAAAGAACTCAAGAAACTAGTCAACAAAACACCAAATAATTCTATGAAAATGGGGTATAGAACTGAATAGAGAACTCTAAATAGGGGGAATGATGAAATACACTTAAGAAAATGTTCAATATCTTTAGCTAATAAGGAAATACAAATTAAAACAACTTTAAGATACCATCTTACTGCTGTCAGAATGGATAAAATTAGAAAAAGCAATGACAACTTATTCTTTGCAGGTGGATCTGTAAATTTGAAGAGCCATTTTGGAGTCTAGCCTGGCTGTTCCTCAGGATAATGGGAATCAGTATACCACAGGACACAGTAACCTACCTCTTGTGCACATACCCAAATGATCCACATCCATGGAACCAAGAATTGTGCTCACATATATTCATAGCAATATTATTTATAATAGCAAGAACATGGAGGCAACATATATGCCCCTCAACTGAAGTATGTATAAAGGAGATGTGCCACATTTACACAATGGAATACTACTCTGTGGTGGTGGGGGGAACAATGAAATCTTGAATCTCACAGACAAGTGGATAGAACTTGAAGAAACTATCCTGAATGAGGTATCCCAGTCACAGAAAGATAAACATGGTATGTATTCATTCATATGTAGATTTTAGACATAGTGCAAATGATAAACACGATACAAATCACACTGCCAGAGAAACTAGGATACAAGGAGGATTCTAAGAGTTTCTTATAAGGTCACTCACAAAAGCAGGAAGGGACACGGTCCCCAGAGCATATGGGAATTGAGGGGGTAGTGAGTGGAGAGTGAACTAACAAAAGGAAAGATGTAGGAGAGTAAAGAACATTGGACTAGGAATATTTGGTCAGAAGAGGAATAGACTTGCGAAGAAAAGTGAAGAGAAGAGAAAAGGATAGCTGGATCCACCTTGTTGGTGTTAAATTATATCTTGTGAATAATTTCTTTCTTTCTTTCCTTCTTCCTTTCTTTATTTAAATCAATGTTGATATCATTTTGTTATCTCTCTAGGGGTGAATTATGAAAAATTGTTTCATTATTAAATTCTTTCATTATATAATCTGTGATCCCTGAAGTTTGGTGCCACCTTGTGTGACTCAAGTGTGACATACCACCTAAATATCTGATTATTTCATTATTCAAATCTGTCTTTTTCTACTCCAGGGAGAGTGGAGTCTGTATCCACCTTGTAGGTTAAATTGCATCTTGTGAATTCTTTCTTTCTTTCTTTCTTCCTTTCTTTATATAAATCAATGTTGATATCATTTCGTTATCTCTCTAGGGGTGAATTGTGAGAAATTATCTCTTTATTCATTCATATTTTTGTTCAAATCGATGATTAAGAACTCAATGCCTCTTCAGTATTGAGCAATCATTTAGGCTTCACGCATAAAACACCATCCACTTGTTTAATGTGTATAAAATACAGGTAATGTTATGGACCATAAGTCCCTTTTGGAGTCAGATTGTGGGAGTTGATGATGTAATATCATCTCATTACTTCATCATTTAGCTGTGTAAATAGATCTTTACATCAGCGATAGGTTTAGGACTTTGGTGCCATCTAGTCAGTGTTACTATAAAAGGCCCACTAATTAATTATCAACTCAATTTTTAAAAAAATCATTATTCCAGGAAGAGATCAGTCTGACTACTCCATGTGGGATTTAAGTATGCACCACCATGTCATTATACAATCATTTTTCATTATATATTAATTATTTAAATCGATGAAGATGTTGTTCTTCCTGACTGGAGTAGGGCCATTCCTCCATGGGAGTTAATCACGTGGCATTATTTTATTATCTAAGTACTACTTCCTTGACAATCACTGGAGATTGGTTCCATCTTATGAAAGTTAAGTATGGAGGACTATCCAATTATTAACTTATTCGATTGCGTAAGTAATGATGGTGTCATCCGTCATTTGGCTGCTGTGGGATTGACACAGCAGGAGATCGGTACCAGAAGTAGTGCCCAGAGAATGGGGGACACTGCCTTATACAGTGATTACTGATTACGTAATAGTAGATTTTTAACAATCAAATGATTACACGATTTTAAAAAACTACTGTTTCGCATCATCAGTTTCTGAGAGGTTGCAACAGAACTGACCCATGAAGGACACAGTGACCACCGATTTTAAAAATGGAATAACTGAATAATCTCCTGATCAGGGAAGCTCATCTAATGAACTCTGTCGGGCTGATAACATGACACACCTCCAACAATAAATCACTCTAAATAACCATATTAGAAAGCAGGGTACAGGACTTAATAGACAACAGTCAATTGAGGAATCCAAAATGACTGAAAGAAACAGAAGACACTGCTCAAAATCCTTAATCATCAGCCTAATGCAAATCTAAACAACTCTGAGAAACCATGGGATCAAGCTCCTCTAAAGGTAAGAGGATGAAGAGGAGTTTATTTTATTTTCAATAAAGGGAAAAGGATTATGGTAGAGGCGATTAAATGTAATGTTTCCGTTCTAGAAATTAGAAAATTGAAGCATAGAAAACAGGTTTAAAATACTCACCATTGTACTTGAAGGGCACAATGATGCCTTCATTTTCATGCTTAGTCACTATAGGCATGTTGTAGCTTGAGAGACTGGTAAATATGTAGAACTCAAAAGGAATAGCCCTGCTTTGTTTTTGTGAGAAACTCAGTGAGGCTGTAAGGTTAGTTCATCCGTGAGTATACTCCTTTTAGCATGTGGGAGGGGCACTAGAATGTGACAGAATATTGGTTCATAAATGTTGCCTGGCAACCCTGCTTGCATTCTGTATCCTGGTATCATGGGCCAAGGACCAGAGAGCAGCTTCGAGAAAGTGTTATCATGTGACATTACAGTCTCCCAAGATAACTATCTCCTAAAACTTTTCATGACAGCATTTGATTCGCCTAAACAAGTCATAGCCACACCTCTGGAAGTGTGCCTACAGCTTTTACTGGTTACCAAATGTAAGGAGTACGGTTTTTCTGCCTGAAGCCGCTGGTCTTGTCCTGTTGCCACGCCAGCCCTAAATAATACAAAGAGACTCTGTATTTGATATTATACTGTTGGCCAGGTACTAGTTTCTTATTGGCTAGCTTTGTCTTATGTATTCACCCATTTCTGCTGATCTATGTATTTTCACATGGCCTTGTCTTACCGGGGTCCAGCTCTCTCCAGACTCTCCATCTTGACTCCACCTTACTACTTCCTATTTCCTCCTTGTCTCTCCTATCTTCCTTTCCTATTGGCCAATGGTGCTTTATTATTAACCAGTATGAGAAACATATACAAAATGACATCTCCCATCATCTCCTCTTTTCTGTCTAAATAAAAAGAAGGGTTTTAACCTTATCATAGCAAAATATATTATACAACAGTTATCAAGTACACAGTTAACAATATTTAGTCCATTAACATTTAGCAAGATTTGAAGAAAATATTCCATCATCTATTCTATCTTAGTGTGTCTAAAGTCTAAGTAACGTATCTTTAATCCTAACTAATGAACTATAACCATAACTATTTGTCTTTAACTCCATCAAAGACCACAGAAGGATAATATATAAACTCTAGAAATGACAGAGACAACTCACTGCCTGGTCACCTAAAGTTGTTTTGTAATCTTCCATCTGTAGCCCATAGGCCATAGTGTGTCTGGCAGACTCTTCTGCAAAGCAGGAAACTTTAAACTGTTTCATATTGGCACTTTGTCAGTCACTTTTTTTTGTGTCCTACAGATTTTTTCATGAAGCCGGAACTCTGTAGCAATGTCCATCTTGAATCAGCAATCACTTTTCTGTGGGTCCTGCATGTCCAGTTTATACATTACAAAGTCAAACAGTCCAGACAAGAGCAGTATCTTGTCCAAATGGCTAGTCTTGCCATATTGGAAGCAAACTCCAAAACGAGTTTCTTTAATGCCCATCTTCTTTTCTGGTGCAGGTGGTATTGTCAAGAGCAATTATGTCTCACTGTCCCGAAAACCCTAAACCATTTTAAATGCCATATTCTGTAGGTCTTTGAAAGGTTTGAAGAATGCCTATCTATTTCAAATACATGTCTATATATCAAGAAATCCTAACTTAACTATAAGTTCTGACTATCATAGATAACTAACTATAATCTGTACTACATTATACATTACATTTCTAACTGAGCTCAATAAACACAATACCTAAACAAGAGGAGAAATATACATATCACCAAATTGACTTTAAATTTGTATGAATAAATGAAAATCCATTCCAAAACAAAGTAATCAATAAATGAAAATCCATTCCAAAACAAAGTATTCATATCTATACCATAATTCCCTTTTTACCTTTAAAAAGAATATTGGTTGTGATCATTAACCATTTATAACCAAGTCCATTTAAATGAAAACAAACATTTATAAACAATATTTGGGAATTTGGGCGTCGTTCTTTCCAAACTACTTCCTGCTGGTAAAGGGCGCTGTCATGGGGGAATCCTAAGAAGAGGCAGAAATCCTGGTTGTAGTCTGCGAGGCTGCTTTGTCCACGCTGTTTTGAATGTTGGATCACCAGCAACTCTGTTTTAGGGGGTCTGGCTTGAACAAACCACATTAATCTGGAAGGAATCCACAGCTTTTCATTTTCTGTGGAAACAAAAATAGAATACCTTATATGCAATTTTCTCTCTGAAATCCTAATTTTCTCACATACTTTTATGCTTATTGTTGTCTTTCCCTAATGCATACCTTAAAACTTAAAAATTTTACTTTAATATTGATGTGTAACTTTTCCACAAGGAACAATAAAGATTCCTAACAGCAGTCTTTGAACTCTCTGGAAAGAAGATGGGGCCCCACATCATCGTTTCCACTTGACTCAACCTGATGCATCTAAACTACAAACATCACCCTAAAACCGGTTTAAGACTGTTTTACTCGAGACAACTCATGAGTAGCTAGCTGAAATGGTGCACCTTTTTATTACACCCTGGCCAGAGTTTCAAATAGAACTACAGTCAAGAATTTTCTGCCACACAGTGACTAGCTACATATGTCACAGCCAGTTCTGTTGAGAAATTTGGTTGCTAAAAAATTTCTTCCTACAGGAATCATTGGACCAATCATCGTCCCAGTTCAGCAGGAAGTAACCTTAAGATAACGATGCCCCCTTTCCCTATCCTTTGAATTTTGGGATAATAGTCATCGTCTTTGGGTTGGTTTTAGTTATTTGGGATTGGGTGATGCTTACACTCAGGTTTATCTTTTAGACAGGAATAGGGAATGGTTGGGAAAGTTATGGTTTGGATGGGATATAGGTAGATTAGCCTATTTTCTAGTGAATTTGAGTAAGAGTGAGATAGTATTTTACAGCTTACATTGTTATGTATTCTTATATGTGGTAAGCTATGTAAAATTAAGTTTATATTTTGTTATATTGTGTGAAATCTTTCCACTTACGATGTTTTATTCACATTATTTTTTACCATATTCTATGTATGTATACTTTTCTTGTATTCAAGACGTTTAATATATTGATACAATTTGGGATATTTATCATGCTGCCCTTTATAGTTCTACCTCTTGTCTTGACATTTCTACTCTACATCTATTTTAGGGATTTATATGTATGTATATGTATAGTTTTATTGTTTAAATATGTTTTCCTGCTTTACTCAGGGAAGTTTTAAAGAGTTTTTTAGCTAAATTCCTGAGTATTACAGATTATCTTCACTCATGTTTCCTGTACCTATGAGATTAGTCAGATATAGATGCTTAATCTTCAACCACTTCATAGATATGCAGAACATGGCATTTAAATGTTTTAATATTAGTACTCCATTGACATAAGACACTGTTACTCCTGACAGCACTGTGCACTTTCCCAAAAATATGTTGGACACTGTTGTTGCTCCTGCTGGAGTTCATTCTCAACTCAGCTAATGGCCTGTTGGGCAAAGAATTGCCCCCACCTTGACCACTGATTTGGACATGCAGTCCTATGTGCTTGCAGGAGACATAGAAGACTGCTGGACCTTGCCAAGTCAGGGTAAGACAGCCATTCTACCTCCCTGATGTTGCTGTGGTCTGTCAAGTTCTCTTGGCCTCAGCCACAACTGGGTGTACCAACGTTGCTGTGAGACCTAGGGTGACTGTCCAGTTGGCTTGCTATTTCTGTCCTTGCTGCACATTTTGGAAGTTGTCCACCCCCACTTCCGGTGTATTCTAGAATTGTTATTTTCCTTCTCAGGTCTTGATGAAGTTGAAGATTAAACTATCACAACTATTATTCTCTCTTCCTAGTTAGATATATTAGGTACTAGACTTACGTCTTCCAGCTTAGGACAACTCTATTGTAAACTCTGTTATGCCTTCACCCTACAACTAGATATGTAGGTCATTTTCTTCTCCATTTTCCTTTTCTTTGAGCACAATTGTTATTCACTGTTTTGTATATAGTTTTGTATTAGGCGTACATCTTTTCCTTATACTAAAAGGGGAATTGTAGTGAGATAGTCCTTCTGTGGCACTGACCACACCGATTGGTGGGTGGAGCTGGAATGCAAAGTGCAGTGCAGGAGTGCGCAAAAAATAAGAAGCGGTGAGTGCCTTCTCAGGTCCGCTTTGGCGGCAAAGATCTCCTTTGAAACAAGGAAGAAGCAAATGTCCCAAATCTGTGGTGAGTCCACCTGGTTAGGCAAGGGACCCTGCCCATTGGGGAATGTAGGGGAGGGGAGCAGCGTCTGCCGCCTCAGCGAAACCCAGGTCCCCTGAAAATCCTAATCCTGCTTCTGACACCAGATATTGTGGTTAAATAAGGATCAGGATAAACTAATAGGCCGAATAGATGTTTATTCAGGAAGAAATAACTTACAACCTAGACAGATGAACACCAGGAAATTCCACTCGATGCTCACCTGTCCCAGTCACGCAAGCAAGAGAGCTTTTCCCGGCTCTCAAACCTCCTACAACAGGTCACTTCTGCCCATGATTCCACCTCCCAATGGGCGAGGACAGTGCCACAGGAGGACTATGTCACTACACTTCCCACATGCTAAAATTAGCATACCCTCCAATGGACTAACCTTACAGCCTCACTGATTTTCTCACAAAAACAAAGCAGGGCTCTTTTTCTTTCTTTCTTTCTTTCTTTCTTTCTTTCTATCTTTCTTTCTTTCTTTCATCCTTTCTTTCATTCTTTCTTTCTTATTTATTTATTTATTTATTTATTTATTTATTTATTGAGTTAGACATATTTACCAGTCTCTCAAGCTACAGCATGCCTATAGTGATAAAAACTTGGAAAAAAAGCACCATTATGCCATTCAAGTACATTGATGTGTATTTAAGCCTATTTTGTATGCTTCAATTTTCTCATTTCCAGAAAGGAAACAGTACCATTACAATAATCGCCTCTACCATAATCCTTTCCTATTTATTGAAAATAAAATAAACTTCTCTACATTCTCTTACCTTTAGAGCGGCTTGATCTCATGGTTTTTCAGAGTTGTTTTGATTTGCATTTGGCTGATGACAAAGGATTTGAGCACTGTCTTATGTTTCTTTCAGTCATTTTTTATTCCTCAGGTCTGAATAGAGAATTATCAATTATCAATAACTCAATCATGAAATCACAGGAGACAATTAAAACCAACAAGGAGGATCCAGACTCCACTCTTCCTGGAGTAGAAAAAGCAAGACTCGAGTAATGAACTAATCAGATAGTTACATCGACTGTCACATTTGAGTCACACAAGGTGGCACCAAACTTCAGGGTTCACAGATTATATATTGAAACAATGTAATAATTACATCTTTGAATATGAAAGCAGTTGAACTTTTTTATATCATCAATTCCTGGGCAGTCATACTAGAACGATAAATTGTGCTGTCATCGCTGACTTTTAAAAATCCATGAGTTAATAATCAGATAATCAAACTGTCTTGCCTGATGAACTCTGCTGGCCTGACATCATCACCAGAGCCTGAATCGCTGTTGTGGTGGGCCCATACCTGGCGTAGCAGTAGTAGCTAAAATAGTGATATCACCTGACAAAGATGACTGCAACAGGGGCATCATAAGCAGAGCTGAAAGAGAGCATTCCTTTTGTGTTCCTGGTCGTCATCCTTTTGCCAGGTCTGTTATGGTGCCGACATCCTGGTGCCAATACTTCTATTATTCGTAGATCACAATCAATGTGAAGATGTGGAGTAAGATCAGGGAGTCAAACACCCAGAGCATCAGGCCTGCCTTTGTGAAGTCCTTGTACTTCTAGGAGGGCACCCTGAAATCTTCTGGACTTAATTATCCAGCATCCCTATTACCCTGGGTGAAGCACAGATCATTCAGCAACTGCTTTGTCCATATCTACAACCTTCCAAACCTTGTCCCTGACAGATATTTGTACCCTAATCGTAAGTGATGATGTCATTGTCCATCGTTTAAATAATTTAAATAATTAAAAAGTAAGTAATAGCTAACAGTCACAATAAAGAGGTGATGTAGCATTTTACTGGCAAGTCAGAATGGACAGACTCCAGTCATAAAGGATGTCATCATCATCAATTGAGTCATTGAATCATAAAATGTGATGATATTGCACATTAACTCCACAAGAGGGAGCTTCACAAGTCTCTTCATGGAATGGAGGATTGTTGTTTACATAACAATACAAATATTTACATTATCTTGGGGATTAACACAGATTGTCAATTTAAATACATTAATTATGTAATTAGATGATCTGTGGCACCAGATTCCAGGTGTCATGGATGATATAATAATTGTTTTATATAATTAAATAATCAAATAATGAGTACATGTAATATTATCCACTTCCCTAAGGTGGCTCCAAACCAGGCTCATGAACGATGCTGTCGTGATTAATTTAAATATTTTAACTACATAATTGATATTAAGATGGTCTATCATAATTGCCTTCTACATCGTGGAACCATAATCCATTGATCATGGATTATCTATAGTCCTATTTTAATAATTAAATTATGACAAGATCAGAGGATGAAATGTTCTGCTATAATCGACACAATTTTTTTCTCACTTGACTCCTACACTGTTGTGTGAAAGTTCCCGGACCATCCCTTATGTGATCACAGAGTATAGTAGTAAAATGAGTAAATGTGGAAATGTCATTGTATATGCAGGGTTTTAGAAGATATCACATATATAATGTTGGACAGTTGCATCAAAACAGATGGACTACAATCCAATTATCCCTCAGTCTACTCTAACAAATGGATTACCGCCTTCCTGAAGGAAGTAAACAATGGAAAACTCAACTTTTGATGAATTGTGAGTCTTATTATCTTTTAATCCATAGTTTTACTTCTTAGGAGAGAGAGAGAGCATTCATAAACAGACGTCTTTGAACTGTTTCTCCACAGATTATGTTCTCTGATATTAGGTAATCTTGAATTTGGTAACCTGTAAAAGCTGTAGGCAAACTTCCAGAGACTTGGTTGTGACTTGGTGAGGCGAATCATATGCTGTGTTTACCATTTTAGGAGATAGTTGTCTTGGGAGATTGTAATGTCTCTTGATAATACTTGATCGAAGCTGCTCTGTGGTCTTTGGCCCATGATACCAGGATATAGAATGCAAGCAGGGTTGCCAAACAATATTCATGAACCAACATTCTGTCACATTCTAGTGCACCTCCCACATGCTTAAATAGCATACCCACAGATGGACTAACCTTACAACCTCACTGATTTTCTCAAAATCCAAGCAGGACTCTTTTTCTGAGTTATACCTATTTACCAGTCTCTCAAGCTACATCATGACTATAGTGATTTAAGCATGAAAACTAAAGCATCATTACACAAATCAAGTACATTGATGAGTTTGAACCTATTTTCTATGCATTAATTTTCTCATTTGCAGAATAGAAACAGTGCCATTCATTGCCTCTACCATAAACCTTTTCTATTTACTGAAAAAAAAAACATAAATTCTCATTACTCTCATACTTTAAGAGCAGCTTGATCACATGGTTTATCAGAGTTGTTTTGATTTGCATTTGGCTGATGATTAAGCCTGTTGAGCACTGTCTTATGTTTCTTTCAGTTACTTTTGATTTCTCAATTGATAATTCTCTATTGAGACTTGTATCATATTTCTAATATGATTATGTAGAGTAATTTCGAGTTGGTGTTGTGTCAGTCTATCAGCCTGACAGAGGTCATTAGATAAGATTGTCTGATCCTGAGATTGTTAAATTATTCAATTTGTAAAATCGTTGACTGTGTCCTTCATGGGTCAGTTTTGTCACAAAGTCTCAGAAACTGATGATGCAGAAATAATACAGTTTTATTTAAAATATTGTTTAATCATTTGATCGTTAAAAATCTATTATTACATAATTAGTAATCACCCAGTGTCCCTCATTCTCTGGGCACTGTTTCTGGGACCAATCTCTTTCTTTGTCAATCGCACAGCAGCCAAAACCATAATGGATGACAAAATCATTAGTCACGTAGTGAAATAAGGAAATAATTGAATAGTCCTGCATGCTTCACTTTCATAAGATGGAACCAAACTCCGGTGATTGTCAAAGAGGTAATATTTACATAATTAAATAATGCCACAGGATTAACTCCCAAGGAAGAATGGCCAGAGTCGAATCATGAAAGACAACATCTTTATCGACTTAAATAATTAATATGTAATGAAAAATAATTGATTAAAGACACGGTGGTGCATACTTAAATCCCACATGCAGAAGTTAGACCGTTCTCCTCCTGCAATATTGATTTACTCTAAAAACTTAAATTGATAATTAATTAGTTGGCACTTTATACTAACTCTGACAAGATGGCACCAAACTTGTGAACGTATGGCTGATGTAATGATCTATTTCAGTAGCTAAATATTCAATTTATTATATTATGTTACATCATCAACTCCCAAAATTTGAATTTTAAAGGGACTTATGGTCCATAACATCACCTTATTTTAAATAAGTTAATTAAATAATGAATTATTATTATTTAATTTCCTAATTTTGCAGTTAAATAAGTAAGTGTAGTATTAGATGTTGTGACAGTCTGGCATGACTGACTCCCATAAGGAGGCTCAAAACTCCAGTGATTACTGAATAAATAATGACAGATTTTCATAATTAAATGAACAAAAATGAAACAAGTGGATGGTGTTTTATATGTGACTCCTATGAGATTGCTCAAAACTGAAGAGATCGTTGAGTTTTTATCACAGATTTGAACAAAAAAATAAATGAATAGTGAGATAATTTCTCATAATGCAACCCTAGAGAGATAACAAAATATCACCATTGATTTAAATAAATAAATAAATGAATGAATGAATGAATGAATGAATGAATGAAATCACAGAAGACAATTAACACCAACAAGGTGGATCCAGACTCCACTCTTCCTGGAGTAGAAAAAGACAGATTTGAGAAATGAAATAATCAGATATTTAGATAGTCTGGCACAATGGAATGACACAAGGTGGTGCCAAACTTCAGGGTTCACAGTTTATATAATGAAACAATTGAAGAATCACATCTTTAAATATGTAAGTGGTTGAATTTTTTTTTGTATCATCAATTCCTGGGCAGACATGGCAGACATGATATTGTATGCTGCCATTGTGGATTTTTAAAATTCCATAAGTCAATAATCATATAATCATAATTCCTTTCCTGATGAACTCTGCTGGCCTAACATCATCACCAGAACCTGAATCTCAGTTGTGGTGTGGTGGGACCTGAGATGATGGGCCCATACCTGGTGTAGGAGTAATAGCTAAAATGTTGACATCAGCTCAAAAGATGGCTGAAGCACGGGCATCACCGGCAAAGCTGACAGAGATCAGTTCATCCGTGCTCTGGGTCGTCATAATTTCTGCGAGGTCTCGGTGATGGTGCCAACCTCCTTGTGCCACTATTTCTTCTCATTGTAGATTACAACCAATTTGGAGATGTAGAGGAAGAGCAGGGAGTCAAACACCCAGACGACTCTGCCTGCCTTGGTGAAGTACTTATACTTCTCGGGGGGCACCATGGAATGTTCTGGACTCAATCATCCTGCATCCCTCGTACTCTGGGAGATGCATAGATCATTCAGAAAATGCTCTGCCCGTGTCTACAACTTGCCTAACCTTGTCCCTGATAGATATTTGCACCCTACCGTAATCGGTGATAGCACTGTCTGTCGTTTACATAATTTAAAGAATTAAATAAGTCAGTAATCCTAACGGTCACAATAAAAAGGGGATATAGCATGTTTCTGACAAGTCAGAATGACAAGACTCCAGTCATGAAGGATGTCATCATCATCAATTGAAACAATTAATCATAAAATGTGATGATATTGCATATGAGCTCCCCAAGAGGGAGCTTTACAAGACTCTTCATGGAATAGAGGATTATAGATTTACATAATTATACAAATCTTTACATTATCTTGGGTCTAAACAAGAACTGTCAATTTAAATAATTTAATTATGTAATGAGATTATCTGTGGCACCATACTCCAGATATCATGGATGATATAATCATTGTTTCACCTAACCAAATAATCAAATAAAGAGTTGATGTAACTTCATCCACTTCATTAACATGGCTCCAAACCAGACTCGTGAATATTGCCATCCTGATTAATTTAAATATTTTACTTACATAATATGTAGATGGTCTAAAAAACTTGACTCCCACATCGTGGAACCATAATCCACTGATCATGGATTATCTATAACCCTATTTTCATAATTAATATATAAAACGATCTGAGGATGAAATGCTCTGCCACACTTGACACAATTTTCTTCTCACTAGGCTCCAACATTATTGTGTTAAAATCCCAAGTTCATCCCTAATGTGATTACAGAGTTTAGTAGTAAAATGTGTAAATGTGGACATGACATTGCATATGCAGGGTTTTTAGAAGATATAAAATATTTAATGTTGGACGGCTGCCTCAAAACTGATTGACTAGATTACAATAATCTCTAAGTCTCTTCTAACAAATGGATTGTCACCTTCCTCAAGGAAGTAAACAAGGAAAACTCACATTTTGATGAGTAATTATGAGCATTATTATCTTTTTTCCATAGATTTACTTCTTAGGAGAGAGAGCATTCATAAACAGAAGCCTTTGCACTGTTTCTCCAAAGACTATGTTGTCTGATAATTAGGTTAACTTGAATTAAGTAACCAGTAAAAGCTGTAGGCAAACTTCAAGAGATTTAGTTATGACTTGTTTAGGCGAATCAAATGCTGTCATTAAAAGTTTTAGGAGGTAGTTATCTCGGGAGACTGTAATGTCCCATGATAACACTTTCTCGAAGCTGCTCTCTGGTCCTTGGCCCATGATACCGGGATACAGAATGCAAGCAGGGTTGCCAGGCAACATTTATGGACCAACATTATGTCACATTCTAGTGTCCCTCGCCCATGCTAAAAGGAGTATACTCACCAATGAACTAAACTTACAGCCTCACTGAGTTTCTCACAAAAACAAAGCAGAGCTCTTTCTTTGTAGTTCTACATATTTACCAGTCTCTCAAGGTACAACATGCCTATAGTGACATGAGCATGAAAATGAAAGCATCATTGAGCCACTCAAGTACAATGATGAGTATTTTAAACCTGTTTTCTATGCATCAATTTTCTAATTTCTAGAATGGAAACAATACTATTAATCACCACTTTTCTCTTTATTGAGAAGAAAATAAACTCCTCTTCATCCTCTTACATTTAGAGGAGCTTGATCCCATGGTTTCTCAGAGTTGTTTAGATTTGCATTTGGCTGATGACTAAGGATTGTGAGCACTGTCTTATTATTCTTTAAGTCATTTTGGATTCCTCAATTGATAGTTCTCTATTAAGCACTGTACCCTGCTTTCTAATATGGTTATTTACAGTTATTTATTGTTGGTGGTGTGTCATGTTATCAGCCCGACAGAGTTCATTAGATGAGATTCCCTGATCAGGAGATTATTCAGTTATTCCATTTTGAAAATCGGTGGTCACTGTGTTCTCCATGGGCCAGTTCTGTTTCAACCTCTCAGAAACTGATGATGCGAACCAGTACAGTTTTATCAATAGTGTAATCATTCGATTGTTAAAAATCTACTATTTCAGTATATCAGTAATCACTGTATAAGGCCGTGTCACCCATTCTCTGGGCACTGCTTCTGGTACTGATCTCCTGCTGTGTCAATCCCACAGCAGCTAAAAGACGGATGACACCATCATTACTTACGCAATCAAATAAGTCAATAATTGTATAATCCTCCATACTTAACTGTCATAAGATGGAACCAAACTCCAGTGATTGTCAAGGAAGTAGTACTTAGATAATTAAATAATGCCACGTGATTAACTCCCATGGAGGAGTGGCCCTACTCCAGCCAAGAAGAACAACATCTTCATCTATTTCAATAATTAATATATAATGGAAAATGATTGAAGAATGACATGGTGGTGCATACTTAAATCCCACATGGAGTAGTAGTCAGACTGATCTCTTCCTGGAATAATGATGTTTTAATAAATTAAATTGATAATTAATTAGTGGGCCTTTTATAGTAACACTGACGAGATGGCACCAAAGTCCTAAACCTATCGCTGATGTAAACATCTATTTACATAGCTAAATGATGAAGTAATGAGATGATATTACATCATCAACTCCCAAAATCTGACTCCAAAAGGGACTTATGTTTCATAATATTACCTGTATTTTAAATACGTAAATTAAATGATGAATTATTACTTAATTTCCAGTTTAATCTTTAAAGAAGTAAGTGTAGTATTAGATGATGTGATTGTCTGGTAAAATGCTCTCCCCAAAGGAGGCTCAAAACTCCAATGATCACTGAATACATAATGACAGATTTTCATAATTAAATGAATAAACATTAAACAAGTGGATTGTGCTTTATGCGTGAAGCCTAAATGATTGCCAAATACTGAAAAGACATTGAGTTCTTAATCATAGATTTGAACTAAAAATGAATGAAGAAATAATTTCTCATAATTCACCCCTAGAGAGATAACAAAATTATATCAACATTGATTTAAATAAAGGAAGGAGAAATAAAGAAAGGAAGATAGAAAGAATTCACAAGGTACATTTTAACACCAACAAGGTGGATCCAGATTCCACTCTTCCTGAAGTACAAAAAGACAGATTTGAATAATGAAATAATCAGATAGTTAGATCGTCTGTTACACTTGAGTCACACAAGGTGGCACCAAACTTCAGGGATCACAGATTATATGATGAAAGAATTTAATAATTACATCTTTAAATATGTAAGACATTGAAATTTTTTTGTATCATCAATCACTGGGCAGACTTGCTGGATATGAAAATGTATGCTGTCATCACGCATTTTTAAAATGCCATCAGTTAATCGTCAGATAATCATACTGTCTTCCCTGATGAATTCTGTTGGCCTGATATGATCACAAGCACCTGAATCTCTGTTGTGGTGCGGCAGGACGTGAGATAATGGGCCCAATCCTGGCGTAGCAGTGGTAGCCACAATGTTGATAACAGCTGAAAAGATGGCTGCAGCAGGGGCATCAATAGCATAGCTGAGAGAGAGATGTTCTTCTGTGTTCTGAGTCGTCATCCTTTTGCCAGGTCTCGGTCATTGTGCTGACCTCCTAGTGCCACTCCTTCTTCTCATGGTAGATCACAACCGATGTGAAGATGTGGAGGAAGAGCAGGTAGTCAACACCCAAACCACCATGCCGACCTTGGTTAAGAAGTCCTTGTACTTCTCACAGGGCACCGTGCAACCTTCTGGATTCAATCATCCAGCAACCCTCGTACTCTGGGAGATGCATAGATCATTCAGAAAATGCTCTGCCCGTGTCTACAATGTTCCTAACCTTGTCCCTGACAGATATTTGCACTCTAAGCGTAATCGGTGATGGCACTGTCTGCCGTTTACATAATTTAAAGAATTAAATAAGTCAGTAATAGCTAACTGTCACAATAAATAGGGGATGTAGCATTTTACTGGCAGGGGGAGGCATGGCCAGACTCCAGTCATGAATGATGTCATCATCATCAATTGATTCAATGAATCATACAATGTGAAGATATAGCACATTATCTCCACAAGAGGGAGCTTTACAGGTCTCTTCATGGAATGGAGTCTTGTTGTTTACACAACTATACAAATATTTACATTATCTTGGGGATTGATACAGATTGTCAATTTAAATTCATTAATTATGTAATTAGATGATCTGTGGCACCAGATTCCATGTGTCATGGACAATATAATCGTTGTTTTATCTAATTAAATAATCAAATAATGAGTTCATGTAACATCATCCACTTCCCTAAGGTGGCTCCAAACCAGGCTCATGAACGATGCTGTCGTGATTAATTTAAATATTTTAACTACATAATTGATATTGAGATGGTCTATAATAATTGGCTCCCACACAGCGAATGGAGAGAGAAGTAGGAGAAAATGAGGGGGAGGAGAGGAAGGCATGTGCGACCAGGAGGATTGAGCCTGGTTAGGAATAGAAGATAGAAAGGAGAGAGAGAAACAGAGAGAGAGAGAGAGAACATAAAAGTGGGAGCCAATATTGGTTTGAAGAGAAAGTTGAACACAAAGAAAGGTCGAGAGAACTACAAGACTGCTCCCAAATAACAATCTCAGCTTACGTGGAAAGGATATCATAAATTCCTTTCCCGGAGAGTGAGATCAACAACTAACTTCTCCATGGAGCCCTAAACTAATGCCTTTTGAAAATAGGAGCAAACACGCATACATAAACACTGAGTCGAACTAGAACCAAGAAGCAGATGGAGAGGACAAGACCATGTGGTAGAAGCACAAAGAGACAGCTTACCTGAACAAGGAGGAGCTAAGGGCCACTAGACTAATAGCTGGGAAGCCAGCAGGGGACTTACTCAGGCCCCATAGAATATGGGTCTCAGCCAGAAGGTCTGAGCAGTCTAAGAGACCTCAGACAGTGGAGCCAGGATGTATCCCTGGTGCACAAAAGGACTTTGCAAACATATCCCCCATGGAAGGATAACTGCCTTATTCAAGAGACAGGAGAGAAGCCCTAGTCCCTACTTCACAGGACCTCTCACATCTACATGACCCCAAATGGATGGCATTCCCATACATATGGAATTGTGGTGGGGGGAAAGGAAAGGAGGGTGTTTAGAGTGCGTGTGAGAGTGCAGAGAGGGTATGAGGGAGGGAAGGAGGAAGGGAGGGCAAGAGGGGAGGGGAGTGAGGGGAGGGAGGGAGAGGGAACTGGGAACGACATGTAAAATAATAAATTAAAAAAATGCGTTGACTCCAAAATTAAAGTTCAAGAACAAGTTACTGGGGAAAAGGATTTCTATTTTTGTTTCCACAGAAAACGAAAAGATGTGCATTCCTTCCAGACTAATGTGTTTTGATCACGCCAGACCGCCTGAAACAGAGTACAAGCTGGTCCTACATTCAAAACAGCTGGACAAAACAGCCCTACAGTCTACAGCTAGGATATCTGAATCTTCTTCGAATCCTCCAAGACAGCGCCCCTTACCAGCAGGAAGTAATTTGAAAAGAACTACGTCCAAATTCCCAAATATTGTGTATAAATGTTTGTTTTCATTTAATTGGACTTTGTTATATAAAATGAAATAAAAAATTATAAATAATAAAAAAAAATTATTGCCTCCCACATCGTGTCATCACAATCCACTGATCATGGATTATCTAATGTCCTATTTTAATAATCAACTATCAACATAATCAGAGGATGAAATGGTCTGCCATACTCCACACAATTGACTCTCTGTTGACTCCCACATGATTGTGGGAAACTCCCAGGTTCATCAGTTATTTAATCGCAGAGCAGAGTAGTAACATGTTTAATTGCTATACTGTCATTGTGTATGCGGGGTTTTTAGAAGATATCACATATTTAACGTTGGGCGGCTGCCTCAAAAGAGATGGACTGAAATCCAATAATCACAAAGTCTACTCTAACAAAGAGATTATCACCTTCCTGAAGGAAGTCATCAATGGCAAATTCACCTTTTGATGAATAATTGTGTCTTATTTGTCTTTTGTTCCATAGTTTGACTTCTTAGGAGCTAGAGTATTCATAAACAGAAGACTTTGAACTGTTTCACCACAGACTACGTTCTCTGATGACTGGGTAATCTTGATTTTGGTAACCAGTAAAAGCTGTATTCACACCTCCAGAGGTGTGGCTATGACTTGTTTAGGCAAATCAAATGTTGTCATTAAAAGGTTTAGGAGATAGTTACTTTGGGAGACTGTAATGTCCCATAATAACACGTTCTCGATGCTGCTCTCTGGTCCTTGGCCCATGATACCAGGATACAGAATGCCACAGGGTTGCCAGGCAACATTTATGAACCAACATTCTGTCACATTCTAGTAGCCCTCCCACATGCTTAAAGGAGTATACCCACCGATGAGCTAACCTTACAGCTTCACTGAGTTTCTCACAAAAACAAAGCAGGGCTCCTTCATTTGAGTTCTACATATTTACCAGTCTCTCAAGCTACAACTTGCCTATAGTGATATAAGCATGAAAACGAAAGCATCATTGTGCCAATGAAGTACAATGATGAGTATTTTAAACCTGTTTTCTATGCTTCAGTTTTTTAATTTCTAGAACTGAAACAATACAATTAATTGCCTCTAAAGTAATCCTTTTCCCTTCACTGAAAATAAAATTAACTCCTCTGCATCCTCTTACCTTTAGAGGAGCTTGATCCCATGGTTTCTCAGAGTGGTTTAGATTTGCATTAGGCTGATGATTAAGGATTTTGAGCAGTGTCTAATGTTTCTTTCAGTCTATTTGGATTCCTCAGTTGACTGTTCTCTGTTAAGTCCTGTACCCTGCTTTCTAATATGGTTATTTAGAGTTATTTATTGTTGATGGTGTGTCATGTTAACAGCCCGACAGTGTTCATTAGATGAGATTCCCTAATCAGGAGATTATTCTGTTATTCCATTAATAAAATCGGGGGTCACTGTGTCCTTCATGGGTCAGTTCTGGTGCAACCTCTCAGAAACTGATGATGCGCAACAGTACAGTTTTATTTTTTTTTTAAATCGTGTAATCATTCGATTGTTAAAAATCTACTATTGCATAATCAGTAATCACCGTATAAGGCTGAGTATCCCATTCTCTGGCCACTGCTTCTGGTACCAATCTCCTGCTGTGTCAGTGCCACAGCAGCCAAATGACGGATGGCACCATCATTACTTACGCAATCAAATAAGTTAATAATTGGATAGTCCTCCATATTTAACTTTCAAATGATGGAACCAAACTCCAGTGATTGTCAAGGAAGTAGTACTTAGATAATTCAATAATGCCACGTGATTAACTCCCATGGAGTTTTGGCCCGAGTCCTGTCAAGAAGAACAACATATTCATCGATTTTAATAATTAATATATAATGAAAAATGACTGAAAAATTACATGGTGGTGCATAATTAAATCCCACATGGAGTAGTCAAACTGATCTCTTACTGGAATCATGATGTTTTTAAAATATTAAATAGAAAATTAATTAGTGGGCCTTTTATATTAACACTGATGAGATGGCACCAAAGTCCTAAAAATATCGCTGATGTAAAGATCTATTTACATAGCTATATGATGAAGTAATGAGATGATATTACATCATCAACTACCAAAATCTGACTCCAAACGGGACTAATGTAACATAACGTTACCTGTATTTGAAATACGTAAATAAAATGATGAATTATTACTTAATTTCCTAGCTTAACAGTTAAAGAAGTAAGTGTAGTATTAGATGACGTAATGGTCTGGTACAACGATCTCCCCAAAGGAGGCTCAAAACCCCAGTGATCACTGAATAGGTAATGACAGATTTTCATAATTAACTGAACAAAAATTAAACAAGTGGATGGTGTTTTATGCGTGAAGCCTAAATGGTTGCTCAATACTGAAGAGACATTGAGTACTTAATCAGAGATTTGAACAAAAAATGAATGAATAAAGAGATAGTTTCTCATAATTCACCCCTAGAGAGATAAAAAAATGATATCAACATTGATTTCAATAAAGAAATTAGAAAGAAATAATGAAAGAAAGAAAGAATGAAAGAATTCAAAAGATACAATTTAACACCAACAAGGTGGATACAGACTCCACTCTCCCTGGAGTAGAAAAAGACAGATTTGAATAATGAAATAATCAGATAGTTAGATGTTCTGTCACACTTGAGTCACACGAGGTGGCGCCAATCTTCAGGGATCACAGATTATATAATGAAAGAATTTAATAATTACATCTTTAAATATGTAAGCCGTTGACATTTTTTAGTATCATCAATTCCTGGGCAGACTTGCGAGGTATGAAACTGTATGCTGTCATCACACATTTTTAACATGCCATCAGTTAATCGTCAGATAATCATACTGTCTTGCCTGATGAATTCTGTTGGCCTGACCTCATCACAAGCGCCTGAATGTTTGTTGTGGTTCGGCAGGACATTTGATAGTGGGCCCAATCCTGGCGTAGCAGTAGTAGCCAGAATGTTGATAACAGCTGAAAAGATGGCTGCAGCAGGGGCATCAATAGCATAGATGAGAGAGAGATGGTTTTCTGTCTTGTGAGTCGTCATCCTTATGCCAGGTCTCAGTGATGATACCGACCTCCTAGTGCCACTCCTTCTTCTCATGGTAGATCACAACCAATGTGAAGATGTAGAGGAAGAACAGGTAGTCAACAGCCAGACCACCGTTCGGGCCTTGGTGAAGTCCTTGTACTTCTCAGAGGGCACCGTGCAACCTTCAGGACTCAATCAGCCAGCATCCCTCTTACTCTGGAAGATGCATAGATCATTCAGCAAATGCTGTGCCCATGTCTACAACTTTCCTAACCTTGTCCCTGACAGATTTTTGCACCCTAACCGTAATCGGTGATGGCAGTGTCTGTCGTTTACATAATTTAAAGAATGAAATAAGTCACTAATAGCTAACTGTCACAATAAATAGTGGATGTATCATTCTACTGACAGGGAAGCATGGCCAGACTCCTGTCATGAAGGATGTCATCATCATCAATTGAGTCAATGAATCATACAATGTGAAGATATTGCACATTATCTCCACAAGTAGGAGCTTTACAGGTCTCTTCATGGAATGGGGGATTGTTGTTTACATAACTATACAAATATTTACATTACCTTGAGGATTAACACAGATTGTCAATTTACATCCATTAATTATGTAATTAGATGATCCGTGGCACCAGATTCCAGGTGTCATGGACAATATAATCATTGTTTTATACAATTAAATAATCAAATAATGAGTTCATGTAACATCATCCACTTCCCTAAGGTGGCTCCAAAACAGGCTCATGAACTATGCAGTCATGATTATTTTAAATATATAAACTAAATAATTGATGATAAGATGGTCTATAATAATTGCCTCCCACACCGCATCACAACAATCTAATGATCATGGATTATCTAATATCCTATTTTAATATTCAAATAACAAAATAATCAGAGGAAGAAATGGTCTGCCATACTCCACACAATTGACTCTCAGTTGACTCCCACATGATTGTGGGAAACTCCCAGGTTCATCCCTTGTATAATCGCAGAGCAGAGTAGTAACATGTTTAAATGCTGAACTGTCATTGTGTATGCAGGGTTTTTAGAAGATATCACATATTTAATGTTGGACGGCTGCCTCAAAAGAGATGGACTGAAATCCATTAATCACAAAGTCTACTCTAACAAATGGATTATCACCTTCCTGAAGGAAGTCAACAATGGCAAACTCACCTTTTGATGAATAATTGTGAGTCTTATTATCTTTTGTTCCATAGTTTTACTTCTTAGGAGAGAGAGTATTCATAAACAGAAGACTTTGAACTGTTTCTCCACAGACTACGTTCTCTGATGATTAGGTAATCTTGAATTTGGTAACGAGTAAAAGCTGTAGGCACACTTCCAGAGGTGTGGCTATGATTTTCTAGGCGAATCAAATGATGTCATTAAAAGTTTTAGGAGATACTTACCTTGGGAGACTGTAATGTCCCATTATAACACTTTCTCGAAGCTGGTCTCTGGTCCTTGGCCCATGATACCAGGATTCAGAATGCAATCAGGGTTGCCAGGCAACATTTATGAACCAACATTCTGTCACATTCTAGTGCCCCTCCCACATGCTAAAAGGAGTATACCCACCGATGATCTAACCTTAGAGCCTCACTGAGTTTCTAACAAAAACAAAGCAGGGCTCCTTCATTTGAGTTCTACATATTTACCAGTCTCTCAAGCTACAACTTGCCTATAGTGACATAATTATGAAAAAAAGCATCATTGTGCCATTCAAGTACAATGATGAGTATTTTAAACCTGTTTTCTATGCTTCAATTTTCTAATTTCTAGAACGGGAACTATACAATTAATCGCCTGTACCATAATCCCTTTTCCTTTATTGAAAAGAAAATAACCTACTCTTCATCATCTTACCTTTAGAGGAGCTTGTTCCCATGGTATCTCAGAGTTGTTTAGATTTGCATTAGGCTGATGATTAAGGATTTTGAGCAGTGTCTTATGTTTCTTTCAGTCATTTTGGATTCCTCAATTGACTGTTCTCTATTAAGTCCTGTACCCCGTTTTCTAATATGGTTATTTAGAATTATTTATTGTTGGTGGTGTGTCAAGTTATCAGCCCGACAGAGTTCATTAGATGAGATTCCCTGATCAGGAGTTTTTAAAATCGGTGGTCACTGTGTACTTCAAGGGTCAGTTCTGTTGCAACCTGTCAGAAACTGATGATGCCAAACATTAGTTTTTTTTAAAAATCGTGTAATCATTCGATTGTTTAAAATCTACTATTTCGTAATCAGTAATCCCTGTATAAGGCAGTGTTCCTCCATTCTCTGGGCCCTGCTTCTGGTATCGATCTCCTGCTGTGTCAATCCCACAGCAGCCAAATGACGGATGAAACCATCATACTTATGAAATCAAATAAGTTAATAATTGGATAGTTCTCCATATTTAACTTTCAAACGATGGAACCAAACTTCAGTGATTGTCAAGGAAGTACTACTTAGATAATTAAATATTGCCATGTGATTAACTCCCATGGAGGAATGGCCCGACTCCAGTCAAGAAGAACAACATCTTCATCGATTTAAATAATTAATATACAATGAAAAATAATTGAAAAATGACATGGTGGTGCATACTTAAATCCCACGTGGAGTAATCAGACTGATCTCTTCCTGGAATAGTGATGTTTTTAAAAAATTAAATTGATAATTAATTAGTGGGCCTTTTATAATAACACTGATGAGAAGGCACCAAAGTCCTAAACCTATCGCTGATGTAAAGATCTATTTAAATAGCTAAATGATGAAGTAATTAGATGATATTCCATCATCAACTCCCAAAATCTGACTCCAAAAGGGACTTATGGTCCATAACATTACCTGTAATTTAAATACGTAAATTAAATGATGAGTTATTACTTAATTTATAGTTTACCAGTTAAAGAAGTAAGTGTAGTATTAGATGATGTGATTGTCTGTTAAATGGTCTCCCCAAAGTAGGCTCAAAAATCCAGTGATTACTGAATACATAATGATGTATTCATGATGAAATGAATAAACCTTTAGCAAGTGGATGGTGTTTTATGCATGAAGCCTAAATGATTGCTCAATCCTGAAGAGACATTGAGTTCTTAATCATAGATTTAAAAAAAAAATGAATGAATACAGAGATAATTTCTCATAGTTCACAATGAGAGAGATAACAAAATGTTATGAACTTTGATTTAAATAAAGAAAGGAAGACAGACAGAAAGAAAGAATTCACAAGGTACATTTTAACACCAACAAGGTGGATCCAGACTCCACTCTTCCTGGAGTAGAAAAAGACAGATTTGAATAATGAAATAATCAGATAAGTTAGATCGTCTGTCACAGTTGAGTCACACAAGGTGGCGCCAAACTTCAGGGATCACAGATTATGAAATGAAAGAATTTAATAATTACATATTTAAATATGTAAGCTGTTGATCATTTTTTATCATCAATTCCTGGGCAGACTTGCCAGTTATGAAACTGTATTCTTTCATCACGCATTTTTAACATGCCATCAGATAATCGTCAGATAATCATACTGTCTTGCCTGATGAATTCTGTTGGCCTGACCTCATCACAAGCACCTGAATCTCTGTTATGGTGTGGCAGGACGTGAGATAGTGGGCCCAATCCTGTCATAGCAGTAGTAGCCAAAATGTTGATAACAGCTGAAAAGTTGGCTGCAGCAGGGGCATCAATAGCATAGCTGATAGAGTGATGTTCTTCCGTGTTCTTTGTCTTCATCCTTTTGCCAGGTGTCGGTGATGGTGCCGACTTCCTAGTGCCACTCCTTCTTCTCATGGTAGATCACAACTGATGTGAAGATGTGGAGGAAGAGCAGGTAGTCAACACCCAGACCACCATGCCAGCCTTGGTGAAGTCCTTGTACTTCTCGGAGGGCACCGTGCAACCTCCTGGACTCAATAACCCAGCATCCCTCGTACTCTGGAAGATGCATAGATCATTCAGAAAATGCTCTGCTCATGTCTACAACTTTCCTAACCTTGTCCCTGATGGATTTTTGCACCCTATTCGTAATCGGTGATGGCACTGTCTGTCATTTACATAATTTAAAGAATTAAATAAGTCAGTAATAGCTAATTGTCACAATAAATTGGGGATGTAGCATTATACTGGCAGGGACGCATGGCCAGACTCCAGTCATGAAGGATGTCATCATCATCAATTGAGTCAATGAATCATAAAATGTGAAGATATTGCAAATTATCTCCACAAGAGGGAGCCTTACAGGTCTCTTCATGGAATGGAAGATTGTTGTTTACATAACTATACAAATATTTACATTATCTTGGGGATTAACACAGATTGTCAATTTAAATTCATTTAGTATGTAATTAGATGATCTGTGGCAACAGATTCCAGGTGTCATGGAGGATATAATCATTGTTTTATGTAATTAAATAATCAAATAATGAGTTCATGTAACATCATCCACTTCCCTAAGGTGGCTCCAAACCAGGGTCATGAAGGATGCTGTCGTGATTAATTTAAATATTTTGACTACAAAATTGATATTTAGATGGTTCATAATAATCGCTTCCCACATGGTGGAATCCACTGATCATGGATTATCTAATGGCCTATTTTAATAATCAAATTACAACATAATCAAATGATGAAATGGTCTGCCTTACTCGACACAATTTACTCTCACTGACTCCCACATGATTGTCGGAAACTCCCTGGTCCATCCCTTATTTAGTCTCAGAACAGAGTAGTAAAATGTTTAAATGCTGAAATGTCATTGTGTATGCAGGGTTTTAGAAGATACCACACATTTTTTTGTTGATCGGCTGCCTCAAAAGAGATGGACACAGTACTCTTTCTTTTGAGTAGCTCCTCAGTGACCCAAAAGCCTTTGGTTATGGAATATTTCAGTTTCTTAATACGTTGGAGACTTTGATGGTACTTATGAGTTCCTACTATTAGACTGATCCAAAATCATCCTTTTCTATTCAATAACACCAAGAGTGCCTTTGATAACCATGCAATATCATGTTCTATCTCTCTCCTGGGGTCTCTGAGGCTGTTCTTAAACCCTCTGCTAGTTTTTTACTTGCTTGTGCTTTATGTCTCATTCCCCTAGGCTGACGGCAAACTGTGGGGACAAGGAGTATGTCTTAGTTCCTCTGGATTCTCAATGCTCCAAAGAGATGTACAGAAGGTCAGAAGGTGCTTGGTCAATACCAACTGCTGTGGTGCTAACAACCCATAGGCTATGACCCTCTGAGAGTCAAATGACCGTTTTATAGGGGTCACATGTCAGATACCCCGCACAGCAGATATTTACATAAAGATTCACAACAGTAGCAAATTGAGAGTTATGAAGTAGCAGCCAAGATAATTTTTTGGCTGGGTCAAAGGTGAAGAACTGTATTGAGTGGTCGTAGCATCTGAAGGTTGAGAGCCACTGCTGTGAAAGATGATACAAGCACACAGGATATTTATGGGGCTTAAATAAGCAAATAGAGACTGAGCTTCAGTAGACAGACAGCCCAGCACTTTTCTTCCCCTTAGCTGAAAAGAGGTCTGGATGAAAATGGTGTGATCTGTCAGTTCACCAGTTCCCAAGGCTTCTGGCAAGTACTTCTTATATAAAGAGTCCTTACAGCAGCTGAGCATGTTCTCACAGAGAGAATACGAGAATGACAGCATTCATTTTACCATGTGAACAAGGTGATCCCAATTTGCCACATTAGGAGAAAAATGAAGCTGGAGGAAGCTACCAAGGAAACAGTGTTAGGAGAGTGGAACCTAAAAATGGGGTTTTTCTCTCTTGGGGAACCAGGGACACATTGTGAGGGTAACATACACACACTTTCCATACAGCATTTCACCGACTACCTGAAATACTATTGCCTTTCCTGTTCCGGGTCACTGAAGGAAGTCTATAGCATACAGGAGTTGATGGGCTATTAGCTGCATCTGAGGGTCAGTCCCTCTTCACAGAAACTACTGCAGGGCTTAGTGGAGAGGAATGAGGACGAGAGGCACATGGGCCTTATAGGCACGAGGAAGGACACATGTAACTGTATAAAAGAGCAGTCCACAGAGGAGAAAGTGTGAATGTTTCTGGAAAACAGCTGGCTTTACTGCTCATGTCTCAACTACATAAAGAGGGGAACAAGGAAGACAACTTTGACTACAGATATTCTAAAGGCAGAGCAGGGTGGAGGCTTCCTCCAAGAACTGTTCTTTGTTCAGGCGCTATGGCACATTCAGCACAGACGTTAATTAACACAGAGCATACTGCTGCCTACACTGCCTACGTAATTACACCTGGAGTCTAATTAGGTCAGTCTCCACTACCCCTGGTCTAAATCAGCCACGCTACACATCTCTCAAAGTGTGGCTAGCACCTGTATTAGGGCAGTGACATGTGTGACTTCTAACACAGGAGAACCACCACCAACCTCAATAGGGTTCCTCCACATGATTTGCATGCAGAAAGGGAAACCGTGGGAGGGAGTGGCTCTTCCTGGGCTCCTCTGGATTGTTTCCTGGTGTTCCAGAGTCCAAAGCCACATGCCAGGTGGAGGAGGTCTTCACTGGCAACCCTTTCAAGCAATTATTCACTTATTTGGGTTTCTGATTTTAATAAGGCTATATGATGTTAACATTAGTAACCGAGTTGATCAGATTTGGGGGCAACTAAACTTGTTTTCTTGAGCTAAGAGATGACTCAGCAAGGAGGGACCCTTGCTGCCAAGTCTTCCATGGTGAGTTTGATTCCCCAGACTCATAGGATGGAAGGAGAGACCACATTCCTGCAAGTTGTCCTCTGACTGCCACATGATACATATGTCTCCAACCGCATAAATAAATAAAAGAAACATAAGATTAAAAAATGCTTTGCTTAACTCTTCTAGAATTTTTCAAGCTTTCTAAAATGAGAAAGTATCCAACACTAGTAACAAGACAAGAGCAAGAATGAAAGTTGGTAATAAACTCCTCAGGAAATGGTGTGATAGCTATGTGATATGTCATCAACGTCATCCTCATTGTCATCATCATCATTGTCATAGGTGCTGGGGACAGAACCAAGGGCCTTGTACATCCCAGGCAAGGGTTTTAATCACTGAACTACATCCCCAATCCATAATATCTTATTTTAGGATTTTATATCAGAAACATAATATATACAATATATGTGATTTATATGAATATATGTGTATTAGCTAGAGTATAGCTAAAGCTTTCATTTATCCAGGAAAACAGAACAAATGTAACAAATGATGCTATAAAGAACAAGAATGCTAGACTCAGGAACATGGGTTTCAGTAACACATGAAAGGAGTTGTAACCAGTAACAATTAACCATAACTTCCAACTCTCTTCTGTCTCTGTACACTGTTTGCCAGTGTCACAACAGATCCCCCTGAGGTCTATCTGTCACTTAGCTGGGTACACCATTATTATCAGGTGAAAGAGACAAAAGGACACATGCTTCCCAATATGTGGATCACATGGTTTCACAAGAACTGATATTTCTACTTGACCAACTCTGGAGGGAGAGGGAGAGTGGAACAGAGGAGTAGACCTTATTCGCTGCAAGGCCCAGGCCCACTGCTACAGTCAATTCTGCTACCCAACTTCGGGGCCCAGCCAAAGCGATCAGAAGCAGGCAGACTATTGCCAAGTCTGCACTCTGCCCACAGCAACTGTCAACTAATGATAGATTAGAAGAATCAGATTGCTCTATCAAAACATTTATCTCAAATCTTGATTAGTAAGCCTATTGAATTATGATTAGTTCACAAGGGTGCAGCTGACAGATAAGATACTTTATCTGACAATGTGTTCTAGCTGCTCTGCCCAAAGCCAAAAATACCCTGAAACAAACAAAAAGGAACAAAAAAAAAAAAAACAAAAAAAACAAAATATGAACTAGCAAAATAAGAGTACCCAAAACAGCACACTGAGGAGGAGGAGGAGGCTACATAAATTTCTTTGTTTATTAAAGAGTTTTCATGTGAGAAGCCAGCTTTCCTATAAAAAGTGAGGAAGAGACTTAGAGAAATATATGGTAAACAATATGCTGTAACTAGGAGCCCACTAGGGCTCTCCCACCTTTTCAGTCACAAATGGGAACTTGAGATTGTTGCAGGGGGAGCTCTGCCTGGCTTTGGTGACATCTTAGCTACAAAGGCAGGACTTTCTTATTGGTGCTGCCCAGTACCCTGGCCTGTGGGATGATGGTATCTGTGCAAAGTCTACAGAGAGAAAAAGCATGGGGGAGGGAGTGAGGTTGTTCAGTCAGGCATTAAAACTAGTTACTGATGTTTTTTTTTTTTTTTAAAGCTATAGACTAAACAGGCTAAGCACATCCCCAGCCTCCACTGAAAAGGGTCCACAGGGGTTAAGAACACCACTGGCCTGTTCTTCCAGAGAACCTGAGTCTGGTTCCTAACACCCGCTTGGTGGCTCACAAACATCTATAACTCAGTTCCAAGGGATGTGACACTTTCTTCTGGACTCCAAGAGCACCATGCATGCATGCACCATGGTGCAGATATATGTGTAGGCAAACACTTACATACATAAACTAAAAACACATAAATCTTTTTAAAACCTTCTTTGTCTATATGAAATAAACATTCCATGAGATACAAGCTTATATTCTGAGTTCATACACACTCTGAAAAATTAAAATAGTATTACTTATTCCTTTATCACCCCCCTTGCCTATATACACTTAGGTCTCTTTCAGTCCCCTGAATTCAGCTGCTACAGGGGGCTAAAGTGGCATAGTCTAAGGATGCCAGGCACTCACACTCCTATGGCACTTTGGATGGTATGGCCATCTTACCCTGACCTTATGATTTTACACAAAGCCTAATGTCCTATAATCGTGTTTCTCTTTAGCTGATATTAACCTTGCAGTGACTTCTCTCCTCCGTCTCTTGGACACTCATAACTATACTGTGCTAATCAATTGCACTCTGCAGATGGGGTCAAGGAAACTTACTTCCTCCTTTGATAGCCTCCAATGTTTCTACTCTTGGGGATAAAAGTGCTTTAAATTGAGTTATATTCTAGGAAAACCAATGTATGATTACTGCAAAGATCTGTATTGATTGTCCTGTTGCATTGCAAAAAGGCTGAAGAAAAATGGCAGGACACATTTCCTTTCGATTCCTACTCCACAGAGTTTGTTGCAAATGTTTGGGCAGGAAAAAAAATGGTGGAACTTCATTTAATGACCTGAAGTTCTCATCATTCAATCCTCTTTTTTCTTTCTCTCCTCTGCAAAGCACTCATTACTCACCTCAGGCCTTTAGTCTCCAACACTGGTCTGCAGCAGAAGCTCCAGGAGAGTTCACAGAGCAGAAGAAAGGAGGCTTCAGACAGGGAGGCTCTGCCAACAGCTGCAGGGTGCCTTCCCTAATAGCTACCATGCTCTTCTTCCTCCCTCCTAGAATCCAGCCTTTGTGGTACAGCAGCTCTGTACCCAGCTGCAGACTCTTCCTGGAGTTAGCAGCTGGAACCAGGGTGAGTGGTAGCTAATGGAGTGATTTGGTGGGCGGGGACTTCTGGGGGAAGTGCCTTGAAGTATATAGATGGTGACTGACTAGTGTCATAAGCATTTCCCATTTCCTTCCTTTTCTTCCTCCCTACAAGGCAGATGAGACTCTGGCCAGGGAAACAGCAGTTCTATGGTCAGGAGGTGCTGAAGCTAAAAAAAAAAAAAAAACATGTCCACACCAGTGCAGAGCCCAGTCCGAGAAAGCAGAAAGATTGCCTTACTTTTTGTGTATTCCTTTCTTACAAAAAGAAAAAAAAATCGCTGTTGTATGGTCCTCATCACTATACCAACTAATGAGATTCCTGGGCCACCCAATTCTCCAAGTTGTCTATGAGCGGCACTCAGTTGTTTCTGCAAGCACTAGCGTGGGAGTCACCTCAGTGCCAATAGGACTCTAAGTTTCTTTGGAGGAATTCTTCCCCCAGGAGAGTCTGAGTGGAGCTGCCCTCACAGCTCAGAACAGACACAAGTTCTAAGATTAGGCCCACCAGCCTTCAATTCAGGCTTCAAGGCCATTTGGGTGGTTCTGGAGTTGTAGCTATTATATGTTGCTAATGCCAAAGTGGGTCATCGCAAAGCCTGTCCCTTATAGGTGCAACAGCCTTCACTGTCCAGGTCCTTAGATGATGACTCACTGAAAATGTACAAATGTACTGGCTCCTTAGCTTCAGTGTTCTATAAGCTGTAACTTAATCGAGGGGGGATATGAAATGAAGAGAAAATGAATTTCAGTAATAATAAGCACTCATCTTCAGTGATTTCTATGTGGCAGGTATTTGCCCCAACTTTGTAGATATAAACTGATGTAATACAATAGCTTAGAAGGTTAAGTGCCATCACCAATCCCTCCTTTGGATGGGGAAACTGAGGCAGAGAAGCTAGGTAGTTTGCACAATACAATCTAGTTTGAAAATGGAGGAATCAGGACCAACTCTAAAATGACTAGGGACAAACCTTTATACTTCCACATTGCTTGTGGCCATGCAACTGGCTACAGGTATCTAGGAATATATTTTAGTGATATGGCAATTCCACAGAAAGACTCTAAATGGGTAAAGCTCAGATTTTGACGGCAGGATTCTTCATATTATCAAAATGAAACAGAACTACCTAACTTTTCAATAATGAGGAATAAGAAAAAATGGGTATATTTACTTAGTAAATTATTCAGTAACTAAAATGCATAATTAATGCACCATCAAATACTATGTGAAACATGTTGTCATTATATATAAAAGCTGAACACAAAATCATATGCATTCAACAGTCATCTCTAGGTTAAGTCATATATATTCACATAGCAGAGGCTGGAAAGTAACTTTCAAAACAAAAATAGCTATGTGGGATGTGGAATGTGAATGAGTCCTGTGCCTCCCATTTGTCCGTTATTTTCAAAATTTCAAAGGGTGGAAAATATGCTCTTAAGAAGAGAAATGGACACTGCTGAGGATGCTCTGGACGAAGGCTGGGAGAGCCTGCTGCTTGCCCTTCAGTACAGATGAGCTGAGGGCTGGAAGGAGGAGTGGCTTGGAACTCCTGGCTTTTTATCCAGACAAGTTAAATGACGTTTGGCCAGTCAGGAGAGTAAATAAGATTAGTTATGGGCTCCAGGTCATCCACTCACGAAGGTCAGAGAGTGTGAGATTATTATCCCTGGTAGAAGAACAGCAAAATAGCAATATGTAATAAATTAATGAAAAAGGTAGAAGATTATATGAACGAAAGCCCTAATCACTTTAGAGATTTCACTCAACTGCTCTGCTGGCTATCAGTCAAACTCACAAAACAAATACGCTTGTTCTCCTAAGTAATTCCAGGAGCTCTCCCCTTCTTGCTTCAAAGACATCCAATCTAAGGAAAGTCATGAGTAAAGTTACCCCGGCTTGCTGTTCCGCCACATGCAAACCCCCTGAAGCACTGGGGTGCACACTGTTCCAATGTATATGCTCAGGATGCAGATGGCTCATTGAAGATGCATAATTGCCAGCCTGTTTGGCCTTTGATTCCAAATAAACCATCATTCCATACCCATTCAGAAACACCGAATTCACCAATGTGCAAACTGCATATTTTATTAAATAAACACAAACTCGGAGATAATGACATACATTTGTTTTCATCACAAGTCCTACTGCAGCATTTCTCTAAGGCTTCCGGTATTAGCATTGCTTGCCGCATTTCAAATGCCTTTGAACTTTCTGAAAAGCTACATCTGTTAGCTCCTGTGTATACAGCAGAAAGTTACCAGGTGAATTAAGTTTTAATATAAACTGCTTTGTTCACTATTAAGATTGATGTTGGATACACTGTACTGCAAGTTGCAAACTGCAATTACAATTCCTTGCAATTATCTTTGGTTGTTAATAGCACAAGATAGCATGTCACTTTCTACCAAGCGCATTATTTATCATTTGTGGTTTTTTTTCTTCCCCTGAACTCTTGTGGTATTCCAAATGTATAATCTTGTTGTATTTATTTCCCAGTGGCCCAACAAAATGCACAGTAAGTGCTGACTAGAACAAACTAAAAAGCACCACTATTGACAAGCCGTCACTTGAGCAGTAATGAACACTCTGCCTCCACTTTCACCTCAACAAGCAGCAGCTTTAATTTATGATAAATCAAAGGAGAGGCACCCTCCAGGTTTATTATACCCTCAGTGCTGTTTCAAATAAAGTAATTAGAAGGTCAAGAGACAGGTTTGGAAAGCCAAATAGAAACACAACCCTTCTGTACTGACATTAAAAAAAAAAAAAAAAAAAAAAAAAAAACAGACTAGTATGTTCAAAGAGTATTTTATCCATCTTCTCAAAGGCAGGGCAAGGATGTCGTTGACTTTTTTTTTTTTTTAATACTACTGTACCCAATCAGAACCAGTGGCTGTCCTTCTCGCTTTCTCTTAATTTGCTCCATATGGACTCTAAGTAGCTCTAAAGAGTCGCCGGACTCAGGGGAAGGACAACTAACCCCCACACACACTCTGGGACAGGTGATCAGGAAGCCAATGGGTTCTTATGGTGTCTCCTTCTCTCTCTCTCTCTCTCTCTCTCTCTCTCTCTCTCTCTTTTGAATAATGATAACACAGAAGATGAAGCAATGGGAAGGATCTGGTGAGCTCCTATGGATAGCACAAGGAAATAACTAGAGTCCGCTTAAAGCATCCAAGGGGAGGCTGACTTTTCAGGATTATTTTGATTCTGGGGATGGGAACCCAGCTGCAATAAACTACCATGTTGTTTCTGAGGACTGTCTATAAATGCATTCCCCATTTGAAAGGCTCCTCCTTTTTCATACACCATGTTCTGTGTTTATTTACACCCTCTTTTTTCTCTAACATATCAATTTTAACACCTTATAGTTTTTATTAAAGGCCCAAAGACCTATTGGACCTTGACAATGTTCTAGGCCACTCTCTGAGGAGTCGGGCAATTTTAAGGAGTGCATGGACTCTTAAACCAGCAGCCCCTTACATTTGGATCCACAGATCCTTCAGTGGGTAATGCATCAACTCTTTTTCTTCCCATTACCTACTTTCTCAAATGAAAAAAAAAAAGGTAAGGTGGGAAAGACAGACAGACAGTGGGAAGTTTAGGTCTCAAGGAGTATCTGCACAAGGATCTGTGATATGCGTGTACCAGGAAGCATGTGCCTGAATTAGATAGTAGCTTTCAAAAACGGATCTTGCACAATAAAAAAAGGCATCCTTGCTTTGGCAAGATGGCAGGTTATGGCTAGCTACTTGAACAATATTATAATCACCTCCTTGTGGGGGTCTGTGGTGCATTGATTCCAAAAGCCTTTCTGAAATAATGCTTTATAGTGTAATTTTTGCTTCAAGTAACTTTTACCACTGTCTATTCTGGTAGTCTAATTGCACCTGGTTATCTAAGTGGTGGAAGTATATGTAATCTCATAATTAGAACATGCAATCATGTTGTAAAAATTTTTGTGAAACTGTAAAACAGACGGTTTGTCAGTACAGTAGTTAGCCTCCCTGCCTCCCACCCAACCCCCAATCTCTACCTACAAAAAGCAATGACTTTCTGCAGTGTGAGAGGAAATGGGAACATTTGGGGCTGAGTTTTACAAGGTAAAGGAGTGGAACACTCTGGTCTAAGACTCCTTAGGAATTCTAGTGCCAAATCATATTGTAAGTCAGGAAGACACAGTTTCTCTACAAGTCATGAATGCAGAATGCAAACTAAGACATACAACATCTCTGATAGTTTTATCCAGGCCAGGAATAGGCCCTTCCTCCTCCACCCTTTGTTGTTGTCTATGCAATTCACTCTAAAATGTAATACTAACTTGTATAAATTGGTGGCAAATGTGTATGAATCCGATAGTTTCCTAATATCTTTGAGATGGCAATTTCAGCCATTTCTTCAATTAGATGAAGCAAGGACTTACTGTTCTGAGTTCTTCAACTGCTCCTTTTCCTGCCTTCCTGGCCTTTCACTGGAGGTGCTAATGAGTGATACCAGGACCAAAGCTTGGGCTGTGCAAATGGAGTAAGATGCCTGGAGCCTGTGTGATCCAAACTGCAGAGCAAGACCTTTTCATGAGGCTGCAAACTATTATCCAGTGGAAGCTGGACAGCTTTATGGTACCAGCAGTTAGAATTTAGAATCCTCCAAAGGGAAAGGTGGAGATCCAATCTGTTTCTCATATGAGATCTGTGTGCTGAAACACCAAGGGAGGTTTTGGGAAGACATTAAAGCAATGTCTTTAAATTAAAGCATGTGCCCAGCCACAAGAACCTTCTATGCAGGGCCAGGCACAATTCTTCTGAGAGCCAGCTGCTTTTGCAAAGATTCCTTGAATTCATAATGGTTACTTAGGGATTTTAAAGTTGTGGCAAAAATGGAAGGAAATACTCATGGTACCTGTGACAGGTACCCCCCCACTCTCTCTGAATACTCAAGAGTATGTTGACTTCATTGTTGAATCCAGATGAACTTCTTGGTTAATAATAATCCAGATAAACTTCTTGGTTAATGGCACTACCATTTCCTGTGACAGTGTTTAGTGTAAGAGCTGACATAAGACTCAGACTTCATGGTGAGAGCAGAGGAAGTGCCAACTGGAACTTTGAGGAATAACTTCTTCACTTCTGAGGAGACACACTAGGAGGGGGTGGTCTCCTAATCTTGTGGTGTCTGCTTTTGATATGATGCCTGAAGCTAGGACAGCCTTTGGAAACACAAAGGAAGTCACCACCAGGGTTAAGTCCATAATGGCCAAACTTGAAGAGCACAGGTCTGCTGTGACATCACTGGGCCAACTGCTGTCCCACTTGTGAATTTTCTGTAATGCAAGATAATGACTGCCCATGTTTATGCCTAGTTGAGTCAGGGCACAGTTTGGTACCATGCCTATTTGTACTCAGTGGAGGAGTAGTGGTCAGCAATTATGAGAAGGTCAACACAACTGAATTTAAATCTCATTCACTAAAATAAAGTTAGAGTCTGAATTGGAATGGTGAATGAAGGCTTTAAATGGGTATAATCCTTTTGATAAGCAGTTTGTCAATAAGTATTAAGAGTTACAAAAAAAGATATGAATTTTGACCAGCTATTTCAGGTTAGACATTCAATCCCAAGGAATCATCCAAGCCATTGTAAATACATAGGTATAGATAGCTCTATAGACAGATATTCACTACACAAGGTGATGGGTTTATATATTTTTTTTTCATTCATATTCAACCCATGCCCTACTTTTTCTTTCCCTCCCCCAGTCCCCTTTCATCTCCCACTTTCGTTTGTACTTTCATCCCACACACACACACACACACACACACACACACACACACACACACACACACTGAAATCTAGGATCTACATATGAAAGAAAACATGGTAATGCCATTCTGAGTCTGGTATTCCATTTATACAGTTGCCTCCATTTCCATCCATTTTACTGCAAACTTGTTCTTCTTTATGGCTGAGTAGGACTCCACTGTGTATACCTATCACAGTGGAGTGTTTGTTAATCCATTAATCTGTTGGTGGGCACCTAGGATGATTCTGTAACATGTCTGTTGTGAACAGTGCTGCAGTTCTAACTATGGCTCTGTAGGTATCCCTCTATAGGGTATGCTGACTTAGATCCTTTGTGTATAGTCCTGGATGGGTAAAGCTTGATCCTAGTTAGCATTCTTCCTTTCTCTTCCTTCATTCCTTCCTTTCTTCCTCCCTCCCTCCCTTCCTTTCTTCCTTCCTTCCTTCTCACTCCCCTCCTCTTCTTCCTCCTCTCCTCTTTCTCCTTCACTTTTGAGATAAGGTTTCTCTATGTAGCCCTAATTGTCCTGGAACTTAGAAATCTGCCTGCCTCTGCTTCCTGAGTGCTGCCACTAACAGTGTGTACCACCACTGCCTAGCCCCAGTTAGTTTTCTTAAGCAACCCCTACATTGAAGTCCATACCAATTTAACTGCCACTACTAGTAGTGTATGAGGCCAACACCAACATCTTTGTCAGCATATGTTATTTTCTTTCCCTTTGGGCTGTATTTTTTGAGGTAGGTCTTACATATCTGAGGCTGGCCAGAACGCCCTATGTAGTCAAAGATGACCCTGAACTTCCAATACTCTGCCTTCATCTCTTGAGTGTTGGGGTTATAGGTGTGTACCACTGTGGTTGTTTTATGTGGTGCTGGGAACTGCACTCACAGTTTTGTGTGGGCTAAGCAAACATTCTACCTACTGAACTACATCCCTAGACACCGCCACTTCCTAATGACAGATGGAATCTCAATATTGTTCTAATTTGCATTTCCCTGATGGCTAAGGATATTAAACTTATTCTCATGTATACTGGCCACATGTATTTCATCTCTGAGAAGTATTTGCTCATTTTCTGGATGGTTTGTTTTACTGACAATTAATATTTTTTTTTAGATCTTTATATATTCTCTGTGTGACTTCTCTGTCAGATGTACAGTTAGCAGAGTACTTTGCAGGCTGTCTCCTTACTTGGCTAGTTGTTCACTCTGCGGTGTGGCAACTTTTTAATTTTTTTAAAATTAATATTATTAAGCCCAATAATATATACCTGATAGAACACTATGCATTGATTAAAACAGTTACAGAAGTGAAAAATGGAATTCTGTAGTAACAACAGCAATAGACAGGATGTATATTTAAGAGTGTGAAGAGATAGCTTTTAAAGTTTTCAGAGTGGTGCTGATGTTAGGAGACTAGAGGACATACTACTGTTTTATTTTCCTTCCAATTTCATAAATAGAAAACCCCCTTACATATGAAACATGCCTTTTTGCATTATTCACCAACTTGGAACAACTTGTGGGCAAGGATGATTGGAAATGTGTGGACAGCAGGACTGGGCTAGCCTGGGGAAAAGACTTGAGGTAGATGTAGAAAACTCATTAGCATTAGGATTTCTTCACAATGTGTTGGATTCTTCTTTTAAAGCCTGGCGTTTTGATGATGATGATGATGATTTTGGTATGTATTTGCACCTTTCTCCAGCCCACCCCTGCCCTGTGTGCCCAGTGATTTTATTGCATGGTTTGGGGAAGGTGCAAATCAAAAGCAGTTAGTACACACAGCATGGCAAAGTAACATCCCATCCCTGAAAGAACTTCATTGGGAAGCTCCCTATTCCTAATCAAGAAAGAAAATGTCAAATGTCTTGATTCAAATGTTATGCCTCGGAATAAATAAATTTGCCTGGGAGCAGTGGAGGGTGTGGGGTGAGGGTTGGGAGGAATTAATGTGGTCTTTAAAATTAAGTCTGGGACACATGTAGTATGTAATCTAAGCCAATGATGCAACTGTTGAGCCCTAAAGAAGCGCCTGTATCCCATATAATTAAGAGGGATGGTTGGCATCAGGGGGACCCGAAATGTTATGCAGACTAACTGATTGCTCCATTGCTAATGACTGCCCAATTTCTTTAGACTAATTGGTGCAATCTATATTTTTGCAGCAAAGATGAAGTATCAACTTGATTTGGTGTCGATAAAAAAATTGATGGATGCTTCTGACTGCTCCATCCCAACAATACACAGATCATTACCACCATAATTATCATAAATGACAAAGTGTGATTACAAGTCTAATTCTATCTTGAGACTTTAATGGCATAAAGTACTCAAGCTTTGCATTCATGATTTACTGCATGGGCACACCACTGACAGGAGTACCCCTGGTGAATGGCATTCATTATCTTCCCCATAATGCAAGGCTGTGGTCCAACATAGAACAAATACTCAAGACGGAGTTCCTAGAAAAGCCAGCCCATTACCATCTATAGATCTCCAGTTTAGGAAGGAAACATGTGCCTGCCTGTAGCCTCCTTTCCATTCTGGGATATGAGAGTTGTATTTCATTCTGCCATGCACAGAGGCTGAGAGTCTGTCAACGATGGCCAAGTAAAGCTGTGCAAAAGCCTGAAGATGCAGTCATGATCCTAGTTGCTGTCAACCTAGCACTCTGAGTGCCATCAGCTGGGAGGAGAGATAAAGGTCTACACACCTTAAATGTACCACTTGGTTGGGACATTCTTCAGAATGTCCTTGTTTAGGAAGAGAGAGACAGGGAGGAGGGTAAAGTCTGGTGCTGTGGCTCCGAGTATGCCTGTTTGGAGACACTGAAGCATTGTGCTAGTAAAGAGCGTGAAGGCACACAGCTTGCCACAGGGGAGAACTAGAGAGTGTCTCTGGACAGTCACTGCGGAGCACAATGCCCCAAAGTCAGTCAACCAGAGGGTAAGGCAAGTCTGTGTGAGGGTAGAGGCCATGAAGCAAGAGACATCCTTTAAAATGGGAAGCCACCCTTCTTGCCAAGCAATTGTGGCTGGGTAGAAGGCAATCTCACCTGCTCCTTGTGCTTACTAAGCCAGAAGTCTATTTTCATGTAGAACATTCAATTTTTACAACGCACTAGACTGCGTGAGTAACTCTACTAACATCACTGCATCCAAGCCTGTTTCCACATACAGGAAGTGGGAACTATAACTGCCTCCTACCTCCAGGGTTGTTTTGAGAATTACACAAAGGCATAAATGCAGATGCAATAGCAATAACCTAGGAACTGCTCAAGATATGGAGCTGCCAGCCAAAGCCAGGCTTCTGTTCCATGCAGAAACCTGTTCAAATGAAATTTCCACATGCACAAGGCTAAAGGGGGAGGGTCCCCAGTTTGCCTTAGAGTATAGTTCTTTGCCTCTAGGAAAGAACACTTCATGGAAGGCCTGGGGGAGTTTTGTAAGCCAGAGCACATATGTGACCAGCAAAGACAAATGTCTTTTCCATGAAATACTGGAGTGCTAGAGAGAACACTGGTTACACCAGAAGCACCAACAAGCACAAGGTGACCAAAGTGGACAGATTCTAGGTCACCACAGGTTCTCTCTCACGTACATATAACCTTCAAATACCCTTTTGGAACATATGAAAATCTTTCCTGGTGCTGCAATTTAGGAAAATAAATTATGGGCATGACCTGGCACTGAGATCACCAGGCTGTCAATGAATGGCCTCTGGCCCATATCCAGGAGTACTTGGTAGCCCCCCAAAGCCCCATACCATCCTTTTCGTAAGAAATAGCGCCGCTTTGCAAGTGACAGTCATCATGAACTTTCCCAGAGAAATTTCTCCTCTCATTAAGAGTTTCCACAGCATTTTACTTTAGGTGTCCAGTCATGGAAATTACAACTGGACATAAATTAATTTTGTTTTCTCTTGGATTCATTGTGAATCATTTAAATATTCAAAGAATTTATGCTCATAATGCCACCCTTAATTACTCCAATGTCACTCCCTTAGTGGATGCTCAGGAAGCAGAGGCAGGTGAGATGGAAGTGTGTGTGTGGGGGGCCACTTTGGAAACAGTCCGGTAAGCAGCCATCTCCTGTTCCCTTCCCCTCCTTGCCCAGGACCTGCAGTTTAAAATGCCCAAATCCAAGAAGACATATTACTTACTGTCAGAGATGCACATACCAGAGGAAGTGCTGGGGATAAAGGAAATCTATGAATCAGAGAAAGATGTCGGTATGCAAGATTGAAGATATACCAGCTCCCCACTGCTTCAGCTGCCTTCCAGGGGCCAGGAAGAAATTAGTCTCACAGTCCAGTTGAAAGAACACCTGGCCACTCACCCAGGGGCACAAATTCACTGTCGAACAAGGTTATCTTTGTATCTATTCAAAAATCACCTAGGAATTCAGCTATTTAAAATTCTGTGATTTGCATTGTCTTGAGTCACTTGCCTTCATAAAAATCAGGAGGCAGAGAATAGTGAAGAGGGATTGGCTGTAAAAATGCTGTTGTCAACAGACTGACCTCAAAAGCCAGGTTTGTCTTCTTACTACTGCAACTGAGTTGGAGCTTGCTATGTTGCTTCCCAGTGTGTTTCACTGATATTTACAAACATATAGGGTGAAGGGCAAGGACCTGTATTAATGCCAAAGAATCAGCACTCCGCCCCAACTAAAAAGACAGTAGAGGCTAAATGGGTTGGTTATAGGAATTCAAGGATCTCTAACTTGGGGAAGGGGGCAGGGTTTACCAGGACAGTAAAAATCAGGCTTATGTCCCCACTGGCATGTGGGAAACATCCTTTTATAGCTAAACTTTCAACTATGATGCTAGCTCAGGTTTTTTCCCTAAGTCAGTGGGCTGTGTTAAGACAAAAGCAACATGAAAGCTGAGGAGATGATGAGGCCAGGGCAGAGCATAACGACAGAACCAGATTTTTAAGGCAGCTGAGAAAGGATTGTGATGAGGAGCCAGCAGCTTGTGCTGGCAGATCCTGTTGTCACAAGTTCAGGGAGAGACCTGGGTAGACTCAGGCTGGGAACTAGACTCTTAGGATACATCATCTTAGAAATAGTGCATCTACCTTTTGCAAGCCTCAATCTGTTCATCTTTTTGTTCATATGTTGCCTTTCCTACTACACTCAAATCCTTTTAACCTATCTCTTAGCTTACTTATTAAATATGTTGCAAATATATAATAACTAGTTATAATGTATACATACTTATTTAATTGAGATATATTTATACAACCTAAGAGTACAATTTGATGAACTGAAAACAAAAAAAAAAAACTTTTTTTTTTTCAAAATCATTTTAAGTACAGAAAAGTCGGAACTTTTCCCAAACAGTTATACTGCTTCCAGTCAAATTCATATCCTGTTGACATGTCCTGCAGCATGTTTTGCTGGGGTCCATCTCCACTTGGTTAAACCACCATAATCGCAACAGTTATAGAAGAAGCCAGGCACAGACTCCTACCCATAGTATAAGGGCCCAGGTCTCAATGATATGCAGGGTCTAGGATGGTAGCCTTTTTCTCACAGGGCCTCAAAACTGGTTGGCAAGCTCCAGTGGTTTTGTCGTTATCACACTCTAGATGATAGATATTTGAAAAATAAAATCCAAGCCTTTGGAAATAACTGCATAGTGGGACGAGAAAGAAATGACAACTCCTAGCAGGAACAAAATGCTGGCAATGTAGCACTTCCTTCAAACAGGTCAAGTGGTACTGGTAACTTTGCGCATCAGAGCATATTAAGTGATGGTGAAAAATGAGGGTTTTCTTTGGTCAAAAATTTTTGGGAAACCTTTTTTTAGATAGTGCTCATGAACTGTAGTTTTCTACACTCCAGTGTTTCCTTATGGCCTCTGACAATCTTTGCTGGAGGGTTGTGTGAATTTCCAAATGACACTGGACTAGCTCATAGGACCACTGAACATCTTTTCAAATGATAAAGGAAAGTCATACTATCAAAGAAACAAACCACAAAAGTCCAAGAAATAACAGGAAAACAACTGGAAAACATCAGAGCTCAAGTCTATGAGCCCTGGACAGTGATAAAGAGTCAAGATATCAGTGAGAGAAAAAGCAGACTCCTTAGAGTGAAGGACAGCTGAACAGGACATGTCTGCACTCCTTCTTAACAGCATCACACTGCGCATGTCTCACGAAACGAATGGAGCTCTCAAAAACTCCCTGCAGCAAGTCTAGATTTAGATTACAAAATGAGCTGAGGGCTCATATTTGTTAGAGTTCTATTCAGGGCCAGACTTCAAGTACCTTGCAACTTGAGTAGAGAAGCAATAGCTAACTCACATCAGAACTCTTCCCAACCATGGTCTTTGCTAAGGCCATATCCAAGACAATGGGAGTTATGTGCAAGGCTCCAGTCCCCTAAGACCACAGTGGCCTCAAGGAATGAGACTGATCCTCTTTCCTCTGTATGTTACCAAGCAGATTCCTCAGTACCTTTTTCATTTATTTGGTTGGGAGCATCTCTGTAAGTCAATACATTTGGCAAGCCTCCTGGTCACTAGGAAGTGAGCTGAAGTCTGGCTTCCTGACAGCAAACACAATATTGACCAAAGCTTCCTTGGCCAGGGAGACCCGCAGCTGAGGACAGCAAGCTGCCTTAACATTACTCACAGTGGCAACCGCGATGGCTTGCATTACACAAGCTCAAGGCTGGTGACTTGAATACACACGGATTGGGTTTCATCAGTCCCCACTGTGGTTCAGGGTGGGTTCATAGAACAGCTGGCGAGGAGCCCACCCTTTCACTTCAATTAGTTCTCCCTCTCGATGGTCTGGATTTACTGATCGCTTTATCTGCTAGTGGCATTTGAGTTCTGTCTAGGCAGAGTGTGGCTGGTACAACGGGGCCAGTTGGGTCACTTAGCCATTTCCCTGTAGGCCACTGACTAGAGAAAGACATTTGATTTCCCAATTAGTCCACACCAAATTCATTTTATTTCCATTATTTCCTTGTTGTGAATTCTGAATTGTAAAATATCTTAGGGAAAACACATTTTACATTACTGAGTCTTTGATTTTGTGGGGAAACTAATAAATAATCAACAAAAATATGATTAAAGACTGGCTGCACTACAATCCTGAGAAGGGGCTCTCCCCAGCAAAGCCTCTTTCTGATCCAAATCTTTTTATTCCTAGAAACAGAATTCTTACTTAGCCTTTCAAAAGCCCAATGAAGGCTTCAGCTAAGTTTTGACATAAGATTTTCATATTCAAAATATCTGTTGAAATAAGGGGAGAAGTGCATTAGTCTGAAATAAAGCTTAGTGAGCTAGAAAGGGAAATTACTTCTCTGTAATTGGAATTCTGTCCTAAAAAATCCCTTTAAAATCCCTTTCAGCTACTTCTCCATTATGTGTCCCAGAGAAGCTCATACTAACCCATTTGAGGATGATCCATTAGAAAAATTATTTGATGTTTATAAACTTCCCTGAGAAGAAATTTCTGAGAAATGGTGTGGTCTATGTCATCAAAGACCCTAATAATTAATGAGTACTCGCAGAGAATGCTAGACTCATCCTTTAAAAGTTCTTCTGGGACACCTCTCATAAGTACATTCTTGTTCGTTTATATGTATATTAATGTTTGCCTATAGTCCTAAGCAAACAATTGCCACACCTCCCCAGTCTGGGTGCCTTCACATCTGAAATGTTGTATTTGATCCTTTCTTTATCTTTAATGCCAGTATTCAGTTGATTAACAAACACTACATATCACTACTGCATGCAAGAGAGCTGGCTGGGTAAGCCTGGAACAGGGTTTCACTTCTATTCTCTTTATGTTTCCTCATCCGTAAATGCAGCAATAACATCTCCTCATGAGGGTTAAAGCAAACTATAGGATCATGTGTGTATTAGCATGGTATTTGGGACATAGATATATTTCATGGTTATTATTATGTTAATACAGTTAATAATATAAAGTTATATACGGTGTGTATATATTCTAGGAATGCTCTATCACACTGGAGTTGATGGCCAGCAGCATAACCAAAATGGCTGTCATGTGCATCTGTGAAGTGTCCCACTTTGAAATCAGTCCTCTTCTTGAATGACTATCAACATATTAAGTGGTTTGTGTTGCCTGATGTGGATCATACTCACTCCATGGTCATGTTCCACTTCCATGGCAGCTTAGCTCAGGGTTAGGATGAACAAATACCAAGCCTGATGTGCAAGATAGTTAGGTTCATAGAATAACCCAGCATGGACCAGTCTGGTGCTTTCCATGCTACATTTGGAGGGGGAAGGCTGGGCACAAGGGCTTTGAACATGTGAGGTAGGCACTCCACCAGTGAGCTACATCATCAGCCCTTGACTTTGTAAGACAGGGTCTTACTACATAGGCCTGGCTGGCCTTTAACACATGACCCTTTTGTTTTTACCTCCTATGTTCTGGGATCACAGCCATTTGTCACTGTGCCCAGCCTACTTTTCATCTTTTAGTAATGTTTCCCCCTAACATTATAACATTCTAAGTAAAGATAAGCAAACATTTTTGCAAGCTTATTTTAAAAAGCTATAATGAACAACATTGTATTATTCAAAACTAAAAGTAAAATCAGTGTTGGTATGTTTTAGCAAAAACTTTGTAGGGAAAATTTCTGGAAAAAAATGTGATGTATACAAATGTATGAGTTATATATGATCATATTTTATCCCATCATGAATAAGAACAGCCAGCAACTATCATTTCTACTCCAGTGTAGCCTCCTTAATGTACAAATATTAAACGTGGCACCCATGAAGGCCACATCTCCCTATGTTTTAAAAGAGGAAAAGACTATAATATGACAAGATTATTTTTTTAACAGCAAGATTGTTGCCCATAATTTGAGTGACATTGGATGACAAGTAACATAAATTGCTTCAGCACAGTAACTGATGTCAGTTAAAATCTCTCTCCTTCCCAGAATCCCCACCTAGGAATTCATGAGCTGACCCAGGGATCACAGAAACACCTTCTTTTTCACTAATGTTTCATCTCTGGTACCAATGTGTGCTAAGTTGTAGCACCTCAGAGCAGCTGGTTCTGAGCCCACGAAAGGGTAACATCTTTTGCTGTTGGTTTTGTTTTTCCCTCAAAATCCAAAAAGCAATCCCTCCTGAAAAGCAGAGATGTGGATCCCAGAAAAAAGGAAAAGCTCTGTTCCAGAGTTTCCCTCCTTCCCCCCATGGTTTCGTGTGGGACTACAGTGCTGGTGCCTTTGCACACCAGAGTCAAAAGAGACACCCTGCTAAGGTGGGGAGGTCAGTAGAGCCTGCACTGCTTGTTCTTAGGGCTCCCCACTTCTCGGGTGGGAGGGAGGGTGCTAGGAAACTGACATCTAGTATGCTTCCCAGAATTCCTGAGAGTTGTAAGAAGAAGGGTTTTCTCTATCGAGGCTGGCACAGAAGCATCAAACTTCCAGAAAGGGGCTTCTGAAACCCAATTTGACACCTTAGGGGCTATGGGACTTGAATTGAGAACTGACAGGTGTATGTCTGTTGTATGCTTATGAGAACAAATTCACACACAGGGCTGCCAATGATGCTACAGAACAAAGGAAAAAACAAAGACAACAAAACTAGAGTATGTAACTTTAAAATTTTAAAACTATAAATAAAAAAATTATGTCAGAGACATAACAGATATGAGTAAATCAAAGTGTAGCACAATTTGTAAATTTATAATTAGATTACATTTTCAAAGTTACTTTCCCCTCATGCTTCTGGGCCTCCTTTAGGATTAAGGTCAACACATTTCAGTTTCTTCTGTATCACTAGAAACATGAGAGACAGGAAATGAAGGCTCTCAGGCAAAAGCTGTTAGCCATCCCCAATACAGGAACTCCTGGAACAGAAGTAGACATCCATCCCAAGCTAATAAACATAGCTCACTCATCCTCCCAATACATAGGAAAAGGATGCACACATACCCAGAACTGAGGTGGGCCCAGGGCCTGTAAGAGTTGATAAGACAGTTACCTCAGTTGGGAGACACAGGATAAATAAGTGAGGTAAAAGGCCTTTCAGATAGAGTTGAGTGTGTTGAGTTGAAATGGGAAGAATGATCTGGCTGTGCAGGGGATGGGCATGTCCCTTCACTGAGAACAGTCACCTAAGGAGGTGACTTTCCAACAGTAAAACATGAAAGTTATGTAACGTCAACACTGAGGACACTGAGGCAGGAGGCTCATGAGTATGTCAACCTAGACTGTACAGTAAAAAACAACACACACACACACACTCAGGGAGGGACAGAGCCCAGTGTGGGAGCTGAAGAAGGGATGATCTACAGGGTGACTCTTCTAGGTGTAGCACAGGGTCTTAAATGGGTTCATAGGTTTTAGTTTTAACAGCTCTAATGAAATGTAAATTCATATGCCATATGATTCTCATTTTAAGATTATATAAACGTCAGTGGTTTTAAGTGTCCAGTTTTGTTCAGCCTAGCACCAGAAACCACCATATACTTCATTTCTAGACACATTATAGACACGAGATGATGGCAGCTTTGCCTGGTGCCTTCTGCAGTCCACTGGTATCAGAATCTGTCTGTTAGGTTGTGTGCTTGTGAACTTTGTTACTTTACCTGCTAAACTGGATATATTTGCCACAGAATATTCATGGGTTGATGTGTGGAGTGCTTCCACGTTTTAGACATTACCAACAATGCTGCTCTGAACACTTGCATAAAAGTTCTACATGGAGAGAAACTTTCCTAGGAACAAAGAGTGGTAGTGTTGCTAGGTCACGTGCTTTGTTGTAGCCTTCTTATCTCCTGTATTAGTTGCACATTTTACATTTTGAGCAGCAGTGTATAAAAGTTGCAATTATTATTTCTTCATCAATATCTCTTAATATCTATTTGATGAAATAAATTTTAGAAGAGCATTTACATTCTCCTAACAGTATCACTACTTAAGAACTAAAAACAAAAGCTGACTGGATATTGAGTACTCTGACCAGCTGAAGTCATTCTAGAATTCTACAGGGTAGCCTGGCATCAAGACAACCTAACACCATGTGCAAAATTATAACCAGGGGAGAACGTGGAATATATCTTTGCTCAAAATTTGATAAAAAATATGCATTCAAGGGACTGGAGTGATGGCCCAGCAGTTAAGAGCCTTGACTGCTCTTCCAAAGCACCCAAATTCCCAGCACCCAAATGGCGGCTATTCCAGTTCCTCAGGGATCTGACACCTTCTACTGGCCTCCTCAGGCACCAGACATGCATGTGGTACACAAATATGTACACAGGCAAAACACCCATACACATAAAATGAAAATAAAATATAAAAATCTTCAAAACTAATTCTAAGACAGGAAAAACAAAACCAACCAATCAACCAACCAAACAACCAACCAAATAAACAAAAAACCCCAAAACCAAAAACCAACCAATCAAACAAACAAACAAAAACCTCAAGCCCTTGGAATGGTCAAACTCAGAAGTGGAGACTTCCTAGCTTAAGTTCCTCATTTTATAGCTGAGTCAACTGGGAGCCAAAGAAAATGACTTTTCCAAAGGGGAAAGCTCAGCTCAGCTCAGAATGCCTATTGGCTCCTATTTTGTGTTCTTAGAAATTCCAGCAAAGCTGTGTATGATAGTACAAGCCTGTCATTCTAGAAGGCTGAGACAGGAGGATAGTGAGTTTGAGGCTAGACTTTGCTACACTGTGTGATTCTGGCTTAAAATAAAACTCTGATGAATGAAAGAAAATAGCTGTGAGGTTAAAAAAAAAGTACAGCCAGTAGCTCCAATTCCTCACCCCAGCACATGCTACAGCAATTAAAAGAATAGCACACGGTGACTGTTGCTTCGCTTTAATCATGTGCTGCCTGGGACATGTTGATGGACATGTGCTTTGGAAAGTCAAATAAAACCACAACGTTGCTTGTCACTGGCTCAACTTCTTTAATTTACATAGTCTCAGCTTGCCTTTGGGGAATTTACAGACCAAAGCAAACCTGTCCTCTAGAGACACTGTGGCAACAGTTCTCAGAGCAGAGTTATTCTCTTGGTTGTTACAGTCACTTATAATCAGAGAATCAGAGTGTTAGCACAAGTCCACAGGATTTCCTGGAGACAGCAGTGGGACCAGAATCTCCCCACAAGTCTCAGGAGCTACCCTTACTTGAGCGAAACACCCACATCTAGCATCTCACTGAGGCCCAAATGCCAAGAAACCCCCTCCCTCCCCATGAACATATCTGTTCCCCATTCTCCACCCTAAGTCTGCTCCCCCGCTTTTCTTTGAAATCTGAGTAGGACATCTGAGACCTGCTTGCTTGTTTGCTTTCTCCTAGGTTTTCCTTAATGCAATAACGTGACATGTCAACATGGGGTGACAAGTAAATCCTCAATCAAAATAAGTTCACAACCAAACACAGGAGGGAAAAGAAAAGCCTTAGAAAAAGTGGCTGCAGAGGTCCTGACTGGAGGCCAAGGGCCAGGAAAGCATTAACGTGACACAGCCAGTTTCTCACAAAAACAAAGCAGGGCTCTTACTTTTGACTTACACATGTTTACCGGTCTCTCAAGCTACAACATGCCTATTGTGACATAAGCATGACAACAAAAGCATCTTATGACATTCAAGTACTATGATGAGTATTTTAAACCTGTTTTCTATGCTTCAATTTTCTAATTTCTAGAACGGAAACAATACATCTATTCGCCTCTACAATAAACCTAGTCTCTTTATTGTAAATAAAATAAGCTCCTCTTCATTCTCTGACCTTTAGATGAGCTTGATGATATGGTTTTTCAGCATTGTTTAGATTTCCATTGGGCTGATAACTAAGGATTTTAAGCAGTGTCTTCTGTTTCTTTCAGTCATTTTGATTCCTCAATTGACAGTTCTCTATTAAGTCCTGTACACTGCTTTCTATTATGGTTATTTAGAGATATTTATTGTTGGTGGTATGTCATGTAAGCCTGACAGAGTTCATTAGATGAGATTCCCTGATCAGGAGATTATTCTGTTATTGTATTTTTAAAATCGGTGGTCATTGTGTCCTTCATGGGTCAGTTCTGTTGCAACCTCTCAGAAACTGATGATGCGAAACAGTACAGTTTTTTTTAAAATCCTGTAATCATTCGATTGTTAAAAATCTACTATTGCATAATCAGTATTCACTGTATAAGGCAGTGTCCTCCATTCTCTGGGCACTGCTTCTGGTACCGATCTACTGCTGTCAGTCCCACAGCAGCCAAATGACGGATGACACCATCATTACTTATGCAAACAAATACGTTAATAAATTGATAGTCCTGCTTACTTAACGTTCATAAAATGGAAACAAACTCCAGTGATTGTCAAGGAAGAAGTACTTAGATAATTAAATAATGCTACACGATTAACTCCGTGGAAGAATGGCCAGACCCCAGTCAAGATTAACAACTTCTTCATCGATTTAAATAATTAATGTACAATGAAAAATGATTGAATAATGACATGGTGGGGCATTCGTAAATCCCACATGGAATAGTCAGAATGATCTCTTCCTGGAATAATGATGTGTTTAAAAAATTAAATTGATAATTACTTAGTGTGCATTTTATATTAACACTGACGAAGTGGCACCAAAGTCCTAAATCTATTGCTGATGTAAAGATCTATTTATATAGCTAAATGATGAAGTAATGAGATGATGTTACATCAACTCCCAAAATCTGACTCCAAAAGGGACTTATGGTCCATAACATCACCTGTATTTTAAATTCGTTAATTAAATGATGAATTATCATTAAATTTCCTAGTTTAACACCTAAGGAAGTGTAAGGAGGCCCAAACTCCAGGGATCACTGAATACATAATAACAGTTGTTCATAATTAAATGAATAAACATTAAATAAGTGAGTGGTGTTTTATCTGTGAAGCCTAAATGATTGCTCCATACTGAAGGGTCATTGAGATCTTAATCATAGAGATGAACAAAAAAAATCAATGAATAAAGAGATAATTTCTCATAATTCAGCCCTAGAGAGATTACAAATTCATATCAACATTGAATTAAAGAAAGAAAATGAGAAAGAAAGAAAGAAAGGAAGGAAGGAAGAAAGAAGGAAATCACAAGAGTCAATTTAACACCAACAAGGTGGATCCAGACTCCACTCTTCCTGGAGTATAAAAAGACAGATTTGAATAATGAAATAATCAGATAGTTAGATCATCTGTCACACTTTAGCCAGCTCCTCCACGGAAGCTCAGATTGTTAGTTGGGAGCAGTCTTGTAGTTCTCTAGACCATTCTTTGTGTTCAATTTTATCTTCAAACCAATATTGGCTCCCTCTTTTATGTTCTCTCTCTCTGTCTCTCTCTCTGTCTCTCTCTTTCCTCTTTGAGCTTCCTTTGAAAGGCTATTATAATTGCCCTTCCTAGAGAGTGAGATCAACAACTAACTTCTCCCTGGAGCCCTCAACTAATGCCTGTTGAAAACAGGATCAAACACCCATACATAAACACTGAGTCAAACTAGAACCCAGATGCAGATGGAGAGAACAAGACCATGCGGCAGAAACACATACAGACAGCTTACCTGAACAAGGATGAGCTAAAGGACACTAGACTGATAGCTGGGATGCCAGCAAGGGACTGACTCAGGCCCCCCTGAATATGGGTCTCAGCCAGAAGGACTGAGCAGTCTAAGGAACCTCAGACAGTGGAGCCAGGATGTATCTCTGGTGCACACAAGGACTTTGCGAACATATCCCCCATGGAGGGATAACTGCCTTAATCTAGAGACAGGAGAGAAGCCCTAGTCCCTACTTTACATGACCTGCCAGATCTCCATGACCCAACTGTGTGGGATTCCCCTACATATGGAATTGGAGTGGAGGGATAGGAGGGGAGGGTGGTTAGAGTGCATGTGAGAGGGCAGAGAGGGTAAAAGAGAGGGGAGGAGGGAGGGAGGGATGGAAGGAGGAAGGGAGAGGGAACTGGGATCGACATGTAAAATAATAAATTAAATTAAAAAAAATGCTTTGACTCCAAAATTTAATTTGAAGTACAAGTTACTGGGGAAAAGTATTTCTATTTTTCTTTCCACAGAAAATGAAAAGATGTGGATTTCTTCCAAACTAATGTCGTTTAATCACACCAGACTGCCTGAATCAGAGTACAAGTTGATCCTACATTCAAAACGGCTGGACAACGCAGCCTTACAGACTACAGCCAGGATTTCTGAATCTTCTTCTAATCCCCTTGACAGTGCCCCTTACCAGCTGGAAGTAGTTTGGAAAGAACGACGCCCAAATTCCCAAATATTGTGTATAAATGTTTGTTTTCATTTAATTGGACTTTGTTATATAAAATTAAATAAAATAAAATAATAAAATAAAAAAATTAGGACTATCCTCTAAAATTAATAAAGCAATACAAATGTTCTTTTCAATGCTGCTAACAGTTCACTGATCAGAGACAATGACTTTTTTCTAAACTCAGTAAACCAAATCTCTGGTGCACTGACCACAGGCAGGTCAAAATAAGTGTTTTTTTTTGATCTCATGCTTCAAAAGAATTACTGGCATTTTATAATATGTCTGTAAATTGTAACCAAAATGTGTTCCTTGTAATTTCTGCATAAAAACCTAATACTCTAAATGAAAAATCGCAGCAGGTGCAAACCTCCTCCAGTGTGTTTGTGTCTGTCTGTCAAGCCAAAGCGACTCCTGACCTGGTCATCGAGTTTTGGTACCCATGGAGACCCATCACCCACTGAGCAGTGTGCAGCATGAGGTGTTATTGGCCTGGTTGTACAGGAACTTCCAACTATCAGGAAATAAAAGCAGGAACCACTTCCAAAAGATGATAATTTGTCTTTCTCTCATAAGAAAGCTTGATGATTGCCCTATAACTGTAGGAGTTTTATTCATGAACCTCAGAAAAACTGCTTGACAAATGCAAAATTATAAAAAGAGCATTCTTCATGGAAAGTTGAAAATTTAGAGAGGAATGGAGCTAGGAAGATTTTTGTTTATGAACACTACTGTTAGCCAGCACATTTTACTCAGTGAGCAGTTTTAAACAATCTGCATTATTCAAGGATTCAAGCTTCTCTACATATACAGGACTGCTAGGATTAATCTCTCCATGTATGTAGAAAGCAGATGTTCTTGAATATCTCAAAAGTTGTTTCTCAAGTAGTCCACCAATGCCTGCCTACCATGTAAAATCTTAAGAGTACAGTAATTGTCTCAACTTGTCTTCAATATATACTAAATTTTGCAAAGAATCTGGCTATAATGCTAGGATAGGAATGAACTTGTTCGCCAGAATTAGGGGAAGTAGCCAAAGAGAGAGCTTCCTCCTTTACATATGCAGGCTAACACCAGATGATGTGATGCATATTAAAGGTGTATCTGATTCTTTCTTGATTTGTGTAAATTTGCATTGCTGTTTTCAAGAAAGGGTTTATCTGTGTAGCCCAGGAACTCATTCAGTAGACCTGGCTGTCCTCAAATTATGAAAATCAGACAGCCTCATCCTCATGAGTTTTGGGCTTAAACGTGTGTACTGCCACCAAGCAGCTAAAGGTGGATCTCATCACCTTTTCCACAACAGGGTTCCTCTCTGTGTCTTGGACTGTCCTAGCACTTACTCTGCAAGTCAAACTTGAAGTTTATAGAGTTCTGCCTTCCTCTGCAGGTGCTGCATCTCTTTGGTTTGTCTGCCATGTTGAAATGCTGGATATTTGTCAAGCAGCAATGGCACCAATGTACTACACACCATTATTTCACAATAACGATTCATGTGCTATTAATATGTACATAAGAAATTATTATTTGAAATTCCATCTTCTTCATGTCCCCATGATTTTTCCATGGGCCCCTTAATCTTGAAGTACTTCCTTCAAATGAGGATCACAAAGAGATTCTTTATAATGTCAGGGTAAAGGAATATAATGATTGAGTCAGTAGAGGAATAGAAGACAGAAAGAGAGGGAGAGAGAGAACATAAAATAGGGAGCCATTATAAGATTGAAGAGAAAACTGAACTTAAAGAATTGTCCAGAGAACTACAAGACTAACCCCAACTAACAATTTCATCAACAGTGGAAAGGCTACCATAAATGCCATTGCCTGATAGAGAAATTGATGACTCACTTATCCACCATCATAGCGCCCTCATCTAGTAACTTATGGAAACATAAGCAAACACCCACAACTAAACACTGAGCTGAAAAACAATCCAGATGCAAAGAGACAGGACAAGACCAGTTTGCAGAAACAATAGAGACAGCTGACCTGAACAAGGAGGAACTAACAGCCCCCCCCCCAGACTGTTAGCTGGGAATACAGCATGGGCCTGACTCAGAACCCCCTGAATATGGGTCCCAGCTAGAAGGCCTCAGCAGTCTAAAGAATTTCAGGCAGTGGAACCAGTATGTATTCCTGGTCACAAAATGACCTTGTGGGCATATGCCCCATGGAGGAATACTCCTTTAACCTAGAAACAGGAGAGAAGACATGTTCCCCACTTCAAATGACTTGACAGATTTAGATGACCCCTCATAGATGGCATCACCCTGTAGTGAGATAGTCCTTCAGTGGCACTGACCACGCCCATTGGGGGGTGGAGCCATGGGCGGAAGGGACCTGTGGAAGGAGGTCGGAGGGGGCCAGGAAGGTGCTCTCTTTCTGGCGTGACTCGGACAGGAGAGGATCGGGTTGAATTTCCTGGTGTTCATCTGTCTAGGTTGTAAGTTATTTCTCCCTGAATAAACATCTATTCGGCCTATTTGTTTATCCTGATCCTTGTTGACCACAATATCACCCTACATGTGGACTGAGGGGTAGGGGAGGGGAGGTTGATTTGGGTGCATGTAAGGGGGGAGAGAGGTAAAGATGGAGGGAGAGAGGGGGGAGGGAGGAAGTAAGGGAAAGAAAACTTGGATTGACATGTAAAATAAAAATTAAAAAAAGAAAAAGCTCATGTGGAGTTTTTTTTTGTTTGTTTGTTTGTTTTTGTTTTTAATTAGGGGAAAGGGAATGGGAAATGGCAGAAGGGACGGGGAGAGACTGGCCTCTCGTACAGGCGCAGTAGTACAGAAAGGTGGATGAAGGAGGGTGGACAGAGGGACAGGCAGAGAAACAGAAAGAGAGAGAGGAACAGAGTGAGAAAGAGATAGGTGGGCAGGACCCTTTAAAAAGGGAACATAGTGAATGTGCACATGTGGTGCTCTTAGTGGCTGTAGCTGTGCACATAGCCTGTCAGAACCCGAAGGACAAGTCAGTAAAGATGCCCAAATACTAACAATTACAGCAAAAGTACTTAAAATCTAAAAATTAAAACTGGAATATGAACCTATGCAGACAGATCAGTCAGTAAATGTCTTGTTATAGAAGCATGTGGATCTAAGTACAATCCCTTTTAAGCAGTCACACTGACACGCAGGGACAGTATTGCACATGTGTAATCCTACACTTGGTAGGTAGAGATGTTTGGGGCCTGTTGGCCAGCCAGCCAGTGCTTCTAGGCTGGTTGTTTCTTTTGAGGCTATGTGTCTAGTGAGTTAGATGATAGACATTAGATGATTGATTGATAGATAAATAGATTCATACATACATACATGCATAGGTACATAGATAGATAATTGATGATTATAGACAGATAAATGATAGGAGATGATAGATAGATAGATAGATAGATAGATAGATAGATAGATGAAAAATAATTAAGGGGCAGACAAGTCATCTCCATGAGTAAAAACGCTTGACATAGATTCCTGACAGCTTGAGTTAGATTTCCAGAGCTCCTGTAAAGATGTGAGGAGATACTGACTCTTCATAGCTCTCCCCTCACTTCCACATGTACCCCCTTCCCTACACACACCCCAGTCACAGGGTAGGATGTTTTAGGAAAACAAGATGATAGTTCTGGCCTAAACACACACACACACACACAGAGAGAGAGAGAGAGAGAGAGAGAGAGAGAGAGAGAGAGATATGTCCACTACATATGGATACACAGAGAGGATGACACAGAATACAATTAGGCCAGCAGAATGGAGGAAGGGGCTGCCTTGGCTTTTAAAATCAGAAAAGAAACATGGATCATCACATATTAAGATTAAAAGTAACCACTCCAAGCAATTAATGTTTAACAGTGGTACTTGTACAAGTAGGGTGAGAGACACAAAAGAGAACACTTGATAAGTCATTACTTGGAGAGGGTGCCACAAATGCTCAGAAAGCTGAGTTTGTATAAACTTTGCCTACTATAAAATTTCAGCTTGCAGGTGTATATATTTTGACACATCTATGCCTGCGTTTTTCTGTCTCAGGAAAAAGGCTTCAGCCAGTTACCCAGTAAGCTAAAAAGTGTTGGAGTCAGTTACTTAGAGTTGATCCAGAGTTCTAGAATTTTCAGTTCCTCAGTTCACTAAAATCCAGCTGGTGAAAGAAATGAACAACTCCCATTGTTCTAAGGCAGACTTTGCTTCTCTCCAAATAATACAACATGAAGTCACAGTCTCTATAGACAACATGTGCTCTTCCAGTATGGTCAGTATAATTTGTTACTTTTAAAGAAGTAAAATTGTTGAAAGTTTTATTGAGGGGGAGGTAATAAGTTAGAAAAAATAGAAACAAGGACATTTACACTATGAATCACCATTGACTACAGTATATAGCCATAGTTTGTTCATCAACAGACACAGAATAAAAACAAAACATTTAATGAGTTTGATTTTTATTCATTGAAGAAAGATGGACTTCAGAAAAAAAGTTTAGATCATTCCAAACAAAGTATGATTGACAATAACATTCATTGTAAATCAATTTGTTAACTCAAGTTAGAAATGATCATTATTACAAATATATATAACAATTTTTCTTAAGTTATCTAGTACAGAAAGATTTATTCAATTTTAAGAGGAATTTTTGGGGTTAATGGATTGTACTATCCATAGTGTAATGAATTTTTTAATTCAAACGTTAAAGGAATTTCAAATTAAAATAGCATTGTTCAGTGAGTTGACTTGGCTCAAACCCTATTAAAAAGGCATTTCAAATTAAATAAAGAAGTCTCTTGCACTCTAAACATGTCTTTTCTAGTGCCTCACACCCTGCATTTATAGAGAACAGAATATGTACTTTGCTTATCCTGAATTACCATAGACTGTTAGTTAGCCAGCAGGTAGAGCCATCACATGCCTAAAACAGAAATCATAATGTAAATGTCATCTGTCCTCAGAGCCCAAGTTTGTTTTACTTTCTTCACTAAAGTCTATAAATAAAGGAAATGAAACCTTCAAAAAATAAAAAAAAAGAAAAAGAAATTTACTGAAATCAAAGCAAAAATATCTGTTATATATGTGTGTGTGTAATGTAACTGCAGGTTTTCAGACAATGGCATTTGTCTGTAGACTGGATATCAACTTTATGGGATCTATTTTGGTCTGCAACTTGTGAAACACAGGAATCATGAAATTCTAATTTCCTCAGCAACCTCATTGTGAAAAAAAAAACTCAAGACTCAGGAACTGAGAATGTGGGAGGGTTTTAAATATGGGAATATTCACTATCTGGCTTATTTATATTATTTAGTTTTGCATATATTTGCCTTCTTTCAAAGTCTGTTTGGACCTCTTAGGTGCATTATTAAACATATATTTTCTTTATTTTTCCAAATTAGTCAAACAAAATAAATATGATTTAAGATTTTATTATTTTGTCATTTTCCTTTTTGTATTATTTTTTCTCTTCTTTTTAAGAATAATGTTACTATGACTCCCTACATGGCCCAGAACACACCAATATAGATGAAGATTTCCTAGGATATCAGAGAGATCTGTCAATCATGACAACAGAATGCCTGTTACTAGATAAGTTGATTCAATTAATTGGCTTACTGAGGATGAGAGACTGACCCTTGCCAGTTAGGGTATCCAGGACACAGTGCCTGGTGGTCAGCCCAGCAACAGAAGAAATTTCTCATCAAATATATCTTTTTGCATCAAAGTCAACTGATTTTCAAATATGAGAAATATTATCTTCCTCACCATTGAGTCTGTTTTAACTCATCAAAGATCCAGGGAAAAATACTGCCTTATTCTGCACATGGTGAAACCCAGGGTGACAGAGATAAATGGATGTATCACTATGGAAAGCTGAATCCACCTTAACCACGCATGGTGGCAGTGGCTTGTGATAATTGTACTTAGAAAGTGTAGGTGTGTGTTTCAGGATTTCAAAGTCATCCAAGATGAAAATGGTCCATGGGGTATGGTGGGAAGACAAAAGAACAAATAGGGGATATTCTTGGTTCAGAACAGTGTCCATAATCATCCCCAAACCTCTAGGAATTCAGGGCATTGTCACCAGCAATTGTTAGCTAGGATATTTACCACCCATCTACTTATTCTTGTTAATGTTTCCTGACTAAGGTAGCCCAGATTATTTTTGTGTCCAGATGCATAGTGCTCAGAGAGAGGAATTTCCCTGAATTTGGAAGAATAATCCACATGCAAAACTGAGCTCCCTAATTGCATATGCAAATCCACATGTTCAGTCCTAAAATGATATATACATAATCAAGAGAAGTGGACTGTATTTGTTTTATTTGTATGTTTGGGCATCCATATTCAGAAGTGCTTAACAAGAAAGGAATTTAAAGGGAAGCATTTGGGAAGGGATGGAGAAAAGTCAGGAAGCTGTAAATTGTTATAATACATTTTAAATAAAAGTTATGAGAATACATTTTAAATAATGAAGATGACTAGAAATATAGCTTAGTACTCAAGAGCACTCGTTGTTATTCCAAAGGACACAAGTACCATTTCCAGAAACCATAACATATAGCCATCTTCTGTAACTTGAGTTTCAAGGGAGATGCTGCCCTATCCCAGCCTTTGCAGGTACTGTGCCCAGGTGGCTGGAGGCAAACAGCCATATACATTAAATAAAAAAAAAAATTAAAAATGGAATTCTCTACAATCGTGTCACAGCCCTGTTATAGACATCAGGTAGATCTAGTTAAGATTAACTCCTGGTCCTGCATGGAAGCAAACGTGACCTTCCTGTGAGGCATCATGTTCAGAGGTTAAACTTAGCCATATTCAGAGGTTGAAATAGCTCACAAGGACTGGTTGTCTAAGAACAGAGTCCAGGGTGCAGATGTGTGAATTGTCCTTGATGTTTTCTGTATTTGTGTCTTCTGTCCTTTGTATGTGTATCATAGACTCTGATACATCTTTAAAAAATATTGAGAAATTTTATACTGTATGTTATAATTCATGGTCCAAGAGATAGATTTTTCTGTGTAAGTCTTCATCTGTCTTAGTGGCTGCACTTGCATTCTGCTTTCCCTATTTAAATTGCTTGAAGTATGTGCTTGGGCCTGTTCCTAAAAGAGACTTAAGGATAGTATCATGCATGGGGTGGAAAATCTGTTCTAGATTGTCTTCTTCTTGTAGATATTTTCAACTTGGTCTTTTGGGCATCTTCCCCACCCTGCTGCAAAGTAAATCACACACAGAGGCATATTCTTATTTGTGAATACCTGCCCTTTCTTAACGTGGCTTGTTTCTAGCTAGTTTTTCTTATCTTTAAATTTCCCCATCTACCTTTAGCCTCTGGGATTTTTCCATTCCTTACTTCTGTGTATCTTACTTTCACTCTTGCTCTGTTTTAGAATATGTGGATGTGCCTTGCTTTTCTTACTCCTTCATGTCCCCTGCTGAACTTCTCATATTTATTCCCTCTGCCTTCCAGCCCTGCGTATCCTTTCCTCTGCCTTGCTATTGGTCAGTCAGCACTTTATTAGACAATCAGGTGTTCTACACATGCGAATTACCACAGCTTCACAGAGCTAAACTAACTCCACAGTAAAGAATGTAAATCATCTTTCCCATCATTATTTAATATATGTTCCATGGCATAAGAAAATTAATATAACTTAAATAAATTTCCACAACATCACCTCTTTGAGATTAGTTCGTTCTTAAAGATACTTGGGTTCATTAATCATTTAAATATGTGGAGTGAATTCTTCCTGGGAAGACATATTAAGGCTATAAAAGTTATATCTCTACAATTACAGAAAATGTTTCTGAGACAGCACTCTTTTGTTGATGCAGATGTCTTTGGTTCCTAGCTTTATGTTTTCCAGGTCAATGAACTTACTTAGTCTTAATTTGCAAATTTAAACTTTAAATTAATTGGCTGTACCACCTCTGAGTTTTCTTTTTTTCTTTTTCTTTTTCTGGTTGGGAGAATTGCTGGAAACAATCTTTTTTTATTATTTTTATTTAATTTTATATAACAAAGTCCAATTAAATGAAAACAAACATTTATACACAATATTTGGGAATTTGGGCGTCGTTCTTTCCAAACTACTTCCTGCTGGTAAGGGGCGCTGTCTTGGGGGATTCGAAGAAGATTCAGATATCCTAGCTATAGTCTGTAGGGCTGTTTTGTCCAGCTGTTTTGAATGTAGGATCAGCTTGTACTCTGTTTCAGGCGGTCTGGCGTGATCAAACCACATTAGTCTGGAAGGAATCCACATCTTTTCATTTTCTGTGGAAACAAAAATAGAAATAGAAATACTTTTCCCCAGTAACTTGTTCCTCAACTTAAATTTTGGAGTCAAAGCATTTTTTTTTTAATTCATTATTTTACATGTCGATCCCAGTTCCCTCTCCCTCCCTCCCTCCCTCCCCTCCAGCCCTCCCTCCCTCCTTCCCTCCTTTTTGCCCTCTCTGCCCTCTCCCATGCACTCTAAACACCCTCCCCTCCCAACCCCCCACCACATTACCATATGTAGGGGAATGCCATCTAGTTGGGGTCATGTAGATTTGACAGGTCCTGTGAAGTAGGGACTAGGGCTTCTCTCCTATCTCTAGAATAAGGCAGTTATCCCTCCATGGGGGATATGTTTGCAAAGTCCCTTTGTGCACCAGGGATACATCCTGGCTCCACTGTCTGAGGTCTCCTAGACTGCTCAGACCTTCTGGCTGAGACCCATATTCAGGGGGGTCTGAGTCAGTCCCCTGTTGGCTTCCCAGCTATCAGTCTAGTGGCCCTTATCTCCTCCTTGTTCAGGTAAGCTGTCTCTATGTACTTCTACCGCATGGTCTTGTCCTCTCCATCTGCTTCTGGGTTCTAGTTCGACTCAGTGTTTATGTATGGGTGTTTGCTCCTGTTTTCAACAGGCATTAGTTGAGGACTCCATGGAGAAGTTAGTTGTTGATCTCACTCTCCGGGAAGGGCATTTATGATAGCCTTTCCATGGAAGCTGAGATTGTTAATTGGGTGCAGTCTTGTAGTTCCCTCGACATTTCTTTGTGTTCAACTTTATCTTCAAACTAATATTGGCTCCCTCTTTTATGTTCTCTCTCTCTGTCTCTCTCTCTCTCTCTCTCTCTCTCTCTCTCTCTCTCTCTCTCTCTCTTTCCTATTTTCCATTCCTAACCAGGCTCAATCCTCCTGGTCGCACATGCCTTCCTCTCCTCCCTCTCATTTTCTCCTACTTCTCTCTCCATTAGCTGTCTTCCCCCACTTTACCTGAGTTCTGGGGAACTAGTCCCTTCCCAGTTCTGTGAGGGACTTTATATGAATCTCTTAGAATACAACTTGTATCCTAGTTCCTCTGGTGATGTGAATTATAGGCTGGTGATCATTTGATCTAGTTCTAAAATCCATATATGAGTGAGTACATACTGTGTTTCTCTTTTTGTGACTGGGTTACCTCATTCAGGATGGTTTCTTCAAGTGCCATCCACTTGAATGATCTATTTCAATAGCTAAATAATCAAGTAATGAGATGATGTTACATCATCAATTCACAATATCTGACTCCAAAAGCACTTATGGTCCATAACATCACCTTTATTTTGAATACATTAAATAAGTGATGAATTATTATTTAATTTCCTAATATTATATTTAAATAAGTAAGTGTAGTATTACATAATGTGATGGTCTGGCATGATTGGCTCCCATAAGGAGGCTCAAAACTTCAGTGATCCCCAAATAAATAATGACAGATTTTCATAATTAAATAAATAAAAAGGAAACAAGTGGATGTTGTTTTATATGTGACTCCTACGAGATTGCTCAAAACTGAAGATCATTGAGTTTTAATCATAGATTTGAGCAAAAACATGTATGAATAAAGAGGTAATTTCTCATAATTCACCCCTAGAGATATAACAAATTGATATCACCTTTGATTTAAATAAATAAAGAATCAAATCACAGGAGACAATGAACAGCACTAAGGTGGATCCAGACTCCACTCTTCCTTGAGTAGAAGAAGACAGACTTGAATAATGAAATAATCAGATAGTTAGATCGTCTGTCTCACTTGAGTCAAACAAGGTGTCCCCAAACTTCATGGTTAATTTTCTATCAGGAAACAATTTAAAAATTACATGTTTAAATATGTTAGTAGTTGAACATTTTTGTATCATCAATTCCTGGGCAGACATGGCAGACATGATAAAGTATGCTGTCATCACGGATTTTTAAAATTCCATTAGGTTAATGATCAGATACTCATACTTACTTGCCTGATGTATTCTGTTGGTCTGACATCATCAACAGTGCCTAAATCTCTGTTGTGCTGAGGAAGGACCTGAGATGATGGGCCCATACCTGGCATAGCAGTAGTAGCTAAAATGTTCATATCAGCTGAAAATATGGTTGCAGCAGGGGCATCACCAGCAGAGGTGAGAGAGAGGGATTCTTCTTTCTTCTGGGTCTTCATCCATTTGTGAGGCTTCAGAGATGGTCCCGACCTCCTTGTGCCAATATTTCTTCTCATCGTAGATCACAACCATTGTGAAGATGTTGGGGAAATTAGGCAGTCCCACACCCAGACCACCATGCCAGCCTTGGTGAAGTCCTTGTGCTTCTCGGAGGCCACCATGGAATCTTCTAGACTCAGTATTCCAGTATCCTTAGTACTCTGGGGGATGCATAGACCATTCAGAAATTTCTGTGGCCATGTCTACATCTTTCATGAACTTGCCCCTGACCGATATTTGATCCTAATCGTAATCAATGATGTCATTGTCTGTCATTTAAATATTTTAAATAATTAAATATGTTAGTAATCGCTAACTTTCACAATAAAATTGATATAGCATTTAACTGGCAGGGAAGCATGGCCAGACTCCATTCATGAAGGATGTCATCATCATCTATTGAAACAATTAATCATAACATGTGATGATACTGCATATTAACTCCCAAAGAGGGAGCTTTACAGGGCTTTTTATGGAATAGAAGATTATTGGTTTATTTAATTATACAAATATTTACATTATCTTGGGTATTAACACAAATTGTCAATTTAAATACTTTAATTATGTAATTAGATGATCTGTCGCAGGTGACCCCACTAGTTGGCACCTAATTCCAGGTGTCGTGCATGATATAATCATCATTTTATATAATTAAATAATCAAAAATGAGTTGATGTAACATAGTCCACTTCCCTAAAGGTATCATCATCAATTTAAATAATTTAATTACATAATTAATATTTAGATGATCTAAAATGGTTGATTTCCACATTGTGGTAAAATAATCCACTGATCATGGATTACCTAATGTCCTATTTTAATAACTAAATAATAACATAATCAGAGGCTGAAATGGTCTGCCATACTCTACACAAGTTTTCTCTCATGTGACTCGCACAAGATTTTGTGAAACTCCCCGGTTCATCCCTTTTTTACTCGCAGAGCTGAGTAGTAAAATGTGGAAATGCTGAAATGTCATTGTATATGCAGGGTTTTTAGAAGATATCTCATATTTAATGTTGGACAGCTACCTCAAAAGAGGTGAACTGATATCCAATAATCCCTTAGTCTATCCTAACGAATTACGTTCCTGAAGGAATTTAACAAAGGAAAACTCACCTTTTGATGAATAATTGTGAGTCTTATCACCTTTTAATCCATAGTTTTACTTCTTTAGAGAGAATGCGTTCATAAACAGAAGTCTTTGAACTGTTTCTCCACAGACTATATATATTCTCTGATAATAGGTAATCTTTAATTGGGTAACCAGTAATAGCTGTAGGCAAACTTCCAGAGATTTGGCTATGACTTGGTTAGCGGAATCAAATGCTGTCATCAAAAGTTTTTGGAATATGCCATCTTGAGAGATTGTAATATCCCATGATAATACATCATTGAAGCTGCTCTTGGCCCATGATACCAGGATATAGAATGCAAGTAGGGTTGCCAGGCAATATTTATGATCCAACATTCTGTCACATTCTAGTGCACCTCCCATATGCTAAATATCTCAAGAATTTGACATGAATTTCAGGAATGAAACCACAATCCAATGGTCCTATCACCCAGACATCTCTCAGGAAAAAAATATATCATCTTGTTTATGAGATGGCACCTGCATTTCTATCATGGTTGTCTTTGGGGCCTGTGACATCCAGGTAAAAGAACCCTCAGGTATCTTGACCTCAGCAGGATGATACAGTAAAAACATCATCTTTTGTGACCTAAAATGTTTCTCTTGTTTTTTAATATTCTGAGAAGCCTTCAATATGTGAAAGAAGAGAATCATTTCATTCTGCATTTAGTAATGGTCTGTGCTAGCTCTGCACATTGTGGGGAGGAAGAAAGAGAGATTAAACCTTTATACTGTAGGAAGAAACCTGTGTCATCTATTAGTGACATGGATAAGCGGCAATAAATTTTGTGTCTAACTTTGCAGTGCTGGCTCTCGCCTTTCAGTCCAGCACTCAGGAAATAGACACAAGTAGACATCTGTGAGTTTGAGGACAGCCTGCTCTACAGAGTAAGTTCCAGGACAGCCTGGCCACAAATGGAAATTCTGTGTCAAACTCCAAAATAAATAAATATATGAATAAATAAATAAATAAATATTAAACAATTAATTGGAAAAATCAACTAGAAAACATCAGCAAGACTAATATTAATAACTAGGAAGGAATTGCCCAGTGCAGTTTACTGATCAAGTCCCAGGACAGCAGGAAATACAGGGAAAATTTGTGGCGCCTTCACAGCTGTAGAAGCCCGAGAAACTGTGGAGGATGTTGAGCTTAATAACACAGCACTCTTGATATTAAGAAGGCTTTATATTATATATCTTACTTTACTAGGCTACCTTATATACCCTGGCACCAGATGGATATAGGGGAAGCAAAAAAAGGGTGCTTAGTCATTTCCGGTTCCAAGGGCCTGTTAGGGTGCTTTCAAGGCTGAAGGAGCCAATAGAGCATTAGCATTTTGCATTAGAAAGCATGTCTACTGTTATCTAGTTGTTACAGCTGGAGGTTAATGTAAGATTTGAGAAAAGCTATGGAAGGGAGGGCTCAGGAAACTTTTAGGCCCCACCTGGAGCGGTGTCAATGAAAATGCAAATGAGACCTTGTCAACAATTAAGAATAAGCCTCAGGGAACTGCAGACCCTGTTAGCCCCACCTAGAAAGGTGTCAGTGAAAATGTAAATGAGATCTGGTCACCTGTAAGGTGTACAAGTTTTCTGCCTGCCTCAGCTGGTCTTGTCCCACCACCGAGATAGCCCCAAATAATGCACACAGAGACTATGTATTTGATATAATCTGTTGGCCCATTACTAGTTTCTTATCGGCTAGCTCTCTCTTAATTATTAACCCATTTCTATGTATTTCCACATGGTCTTACCGAGAGCGGAGGAATGGCAGTTCTGTTCTCTCCAGGCTCTCCATCCTGACCCTCCTTCCTACTTCCTATTTCCTCCTTGTCACCTAGACCCTCCTATCTTCCTTTCCTATTGGCCAACAGTGCTTTATTCATTAACCAGTATGAGAAACATATACAGAATGACATCTCCCATCATCTCCTCTTTTCTGTCTAAATAAAAAGAAGGGTTTCAGCCTTAACACAGCAAAATATATCACACAACAGTTATCAAGTAAGAATCACAGTTAACAATATTTAGTCAATTAACATTTAGTAAGATTTGAATAAAATATTCTATCATCTATTTTATCTTGTGAGTCTAAAGTCCTATATCATTGAATACTAACTAAGGAAAACAATAACAATAACTATCTGTCTTCAACTCCTTCAAAGACCACAGAAGGATAGTATAAAAACTCTAGAAATGACATAGACATCTCACTGTCTGGCCAGTCACCTGAATTTCTTCTGTAATCTTCCATCTTCAGCCCATATGCCATAGTGTGTCTGGCAGACTCTTCAGCAAAGTAGAAAACTTTAAACTGTCTTCTTGTACTGGCAATTTGTCAGTCATTTTTCTCTGTGTCCTGTAGACTGTCTGGCAGACTCTTCCATGAAGCAGGAAGTCTATAGCAATATCCGTCTTGAATCAGCAGTCACTTTTCTGTGGGTCCTGCATGTCCAATTTATACAGCATAAAGTCAAACAGTCCAGACAAGAGCAGTATCTTGTCCAAATGGCTAGTCTTGCCATATTAGAAGTAAACTCCATAACGTGTTTCTTCAATGTTTATCTTCATCTTCCTTTTTGACTCAGGTGGTGTTGCCAGGAGCATTTATGTCTCACTGTCAAGAAAAACCCTAAATCATTTTAAATGACATATTCTGTAGGTATTTGAAAGGTATGAAGAATTCCTATCCATCTCAAATACATGTCTGTATATCTAGAAATCTTAACTAACTTAACTATAATATCTGACTATCATAGGTACTATCTATGATCTGGTCTCAAATGCATCTCTATATATCTAGAAAACATAACTCACCTAGCTATAACTTTTTAGCTAGGTAACTATCTAAAATCGGTACTAAATTACACATTACATATCTAAATGTGTTATATAAACACAATATCTAAACAAGAGGAGACATATACTTCATTAAAAAATTGACCTTAAGTTTATATCAATAAATGAAAATCCATTTGAAAATATTCATAGCGATACCATAATTCCCTTTTTACCTTTAAAAAGAGATTGGTTGTGATCATTAACCATTTATAACCAAGTCCGTTTAAATGAAAACATACACTTATAGATAATATTTGGGAATTTGGGCATCATTCTTTCCAAACTACTTCCTGCTGATAGGGGGCGCTGTCATGGGGATCCTAAGAAGATGCAGAAATCCTGGCTGTAGCCTGCAAGGATGCTGTGTCCGCCTGTTTTGAATGTAGGATCACCTGGTACTCTTTTTCAGGGGGTCTGGCTTGCTCAAACAACATTAGTCTGGAAGAAATCCACAGCTTTTTATTTTCTGTGGAAACAAAAATAGAAATCCTTTTCCCCAGTAACTTGTCCTTGAACTTAAATTTTGGAGTCAAAGCATTTTTAAAATATATAAATTGAATTAATTCAGCAGCATTTGTTTTAACAGTTGTTTCCTCAGCAGTCAAACAATACAAAGACAATATAATGTCATACAGTATACAGATTCTCTCTGAGCTTTTCATCTTTATGTGGCTTTATTATTACTCCGTTTCTTTTACTTTTTATTTTTTTTTTTAATTTTTGAGACAGGGTTTCTCTGTGTAACTCTTATCTGTCCTGGAATTCACTCTGTATACCAGGTTTACATTGAAATCACAGAGATATGCTTGCCTCTGTCTCCCAAGTGCTGGGATTAAAGGCATGTGCCACCACACCCAGCTCCCCACTCTCTTTTTAAAACCATTTTATTTCTTTTCTCTCCCAAGCCTAGGTATCTTTTAAAATATACACTGTACACCTTTAGAGGTTTTTCTTAATATGAATCTGACTTTACTGTAAATATTTATCTTTTTCTGGCCACGAGTCTTTTATCAGGTAAACAACAACACTGCTAAAATGAAAGTCTTTGTTTTTTCTGCCAGGGTTTATAAATGATGGCGGCGGCTATTATACTGCCAGCACTAAAAGCTATGCTCACTGCCTTGGACTGCATGCTGCCAGCTTGGAGAAGTGGTCACTGCCATTGCCAACTCTGATACACACCAATGAATTGTTAGCAGTGCTTTTTTAAACCCATGCAGTATTTTGCCGAGGCAGGAATCTTCCCTTTAGAGGAGCCGCACAATCTGCTTGTCTCTCACAAGAGAAAAATGCTGCTACCAAGAAACCTTTCTTGTCTCTGTTCTTTTGTTTTAAAACCTTTTTTTAAGATTCTGTTGAATTTTAAGTGGAAGTTCTTATTAGCCACGTGGGTGCCATTTGTAACGGGTATGGGATTTTCTGACCACCGCCTAGTCTTTTCCTGCCACCGTGCTAGCCCCAAATAATGCACACAGAGACTCTGTATTTGATATAATATGTTGGCCCATTACTAGTTTCTTATCGGCTAGCTCTGCACCTGGCCCTGGCCCTGCACCTGGCCCTAGCCCTGGCCCTGCACTTGGCCCTAGCCCTGGCCCTGCACCTGGCCCTGCACCTGGCCCTGGCCCTCCACCTAGCCCAGGCATTGGCCCTGCACCTGGCCCTGGACCTGGCCATGCACCTGGCACTGGACCTGCACCTGGCACTGGCCCTGCACCTGGCCCTGGCCTTGGCACTGCACATGGCCCTGAACCTGCACCTGACCTTGGACCTGGCACTGCACCTGTCCCTGCACATGGCCCTGGCCCTGCACCTGGCCTTGGCCCTGCACCTGGCCTTGGCCCTGCACCTGGCCCAGGCCCTGCACCTGGCCCTGGCCCAGGCCCTGAATCTGGCCCTGCCATTGGCCCTAGCCCTGGCCCTGCACCTGGCCCTGGCCCTGCACCTGGCCCGGGCCCTGGCCCTGACCCTGACCCTGGCCCTGCACTTGGACCTGGCCCAGCACCTGGCCATGACCCTGACCCTCTACCTGGCCATGGCCCTGCACATGGCCCTGGCCCTGGCCCTGCAACTGGCACTAGGCCTGGCCTTGCACCTGGCCCTGGCCCTGCACCTAGCCATGACCCTACCCAGCAACTGGCCCTGGCACTAGCCCTAAACCTGGCCTTGGCCGTGGCCCTGCACCTGGCCTTAGCCAGGCCCTGCACTTGGTCCTGGCCCTGGCCCTGTCCCTGGCCCTAGCACTGGCCCTGCAGCTGGCCCTGATCAGGGCCCTGCACCTGGCCCTGGCCCTGGCCCTGCACCTGGCCCTGGCCCTGCACCTGGCCCTGGCCCTGCACCTGGCCCTGGTCATGAACCTTGCCCTGGCCCTGGCCCTGCACCTGACACTGGCCCTGCAACTGGCCCACGCCCTGACCTTGCACCTGACCTTGGCCCTGGCCTGCACCTGGCCCTGTCCCTTCAATTGGCCCTGCACCTGGCCCAGGACCTTCACCTGGCCCAGAATCTGGCCCTGGCCCTGCAACTGGCCCTGGCCCTGCACCTGGCTCTGGCCTTGGCCCTGCACCTTGCCCTGGCCCTGGACCTGCACCTGGCCATGGACCTGCACCTGGCCCTGGACCTGCACCCGGATCTGCACCTGGCCATGCACCTGGCCCTGGCCATGCACATGGCCCTGGCCGTGGCCCTGCACCTGGCCCTGGCACTGACCCTGGCCCTACACCTAGCCCTGGCCATGGCCCTGCACTTGGCCCTGGACCTGTCCCTGGCCCTGCACCTGGCCCTCGAACTGACCCTGCAACTGGCCCTACCCCTGCACTTGGCACTGGCCCTGATCCTGGCCCTGGCCCTGCACATGGCCCTGGCTCTACACCTGGTCCTGGCCCTGCACCTAGCCCTGGCCATGGCCCTGCACTTGGCCCTGGACCTGGTCCTGGCCCTGCACCTGGCCCTAGCCCTGGCCCTGCACCTGTCCCTGGCCCTGGACTTGGCCCTACACCTGGCCCTGGCCATGGCCCTGCACCTGGCCCTGGACTTGGCCCTGGCCCTGCACTTGGCCCTGCACCTGGACTTGGCCCTGGCCCTGCACCTGGACCTGGCCTTGGCCCTGGCCCTGCACCTGGCCCTGGACTGCACCTGGCCCTGGAGCTGGCCCTAGACCTGTACCTGGCCCTTGCCCTGGCCCTGGCCCTGCACGTGGCCCAGACCCTGGCCTGGCCCTGCACCTGGCCCTGGCCCTGCACCTGCCCCTAGCCCTGCAAATTGCCTTGGCCCTGCACCTTGCCCTGGCCCTGCACCGGGCCCTAAACCTGGATCTGGCCCTGGCCCTGTCCTTGGCCCTGAGAATGGCCCTGGCCCTGGCCCTGAAAATGAACCTGGCCCTGGACCTGCACCTGGCCCTGGCAATGACCCTGCACCTGGATTTGCACCTGTCCCTGGCCCTGCACCTGGCCCAGGCCCTAAACTTGCACCTGGTCCTTGACCTGGCCCTGCACCTGTCCCTGGCCCTGCACCTGTCCCTGGCCCTGTACCTGGCCCTGGCCCAGGACCAACACCTGGCCCTGGCGCTGCACCTGGCCGTGCCCCTGGACCTATCCCTGGCCCTGCACCTGGCCCTCAAACTGACCCTGCAACTGGCCCTACACCTGCACTTGGCCCTGGCCCTGATCCTGGCCCTGGCCCTGCACATGGCCCTGGTTCTACACCTGGCCCTGGCCCTGGCTCTGCACCTGGCCATGGAGCTGGCCCTAGACCTGCACCTGGCCCTGGCCCTGCACATGGCCCAGACACTGGCACTGACCCTGAACCTGGCCTGGCCCTGCACCTGGCCCTGCACCTGCCCCTAGGGCTGCAAATTGCCTTGGCCCTGCACCTTGCACTGGCCCTGCACCTGGCCACGCACCTGGATCTGGCCCTGGCCCTGTCCTTGGCCATGGCCCTGGACCTGGCCCTGGCCCTGAACCTGGCTCTGGACATGGCCCTGACCCTGGCACTGGCACTGCCCAGGGCGCTGGCCCTGACCCTGCACCTGGCCCTGCACATGGCCCTGGCCCTGCACCTGGCCCTGCACTTGGCCCTGGCCCTGCACCTGGCCCTGGATCTGTACCTGGCCCTGTCTTACACTTGGCCCTGGCCCTGCACCTGGCCCTGCACCTGGCCCTGGCCCTACACCTGGCCTTGTACCTGGCCCTGGACCTTAACCTGGCCTTGGCACTGGCCCTGGCCCTGCACCTAGCCCTGGCCCTGGCCCTACACCTGGCCCTGGCACTGGCCCTGCACCTGGCCCTGGCCCTGCACTTGGCCCTGGCCCTGGCCCTGCACCTGGCCCTGGCCCTGGCCCTGGACCTGCATCTGACCCTGGCCCTGCACCTGGCCTTGGCCCTGCACCTGGCCCTGGCCTTGGCCCTGGCCCTGCACATCGCCCTCCCGCTGGCGATGCACCTGGCTCTGCAACTGGCCCTGGCCCTACACCTGGCCCTGGCACTGGACCTGCAACTGGCCCTGGCCCTACACCTGGCCCTGACCCTGGCCCTACATTTGGCCCTGGCCCTGCACCTGGTACTGGCCCTGGCCCTGCACCTGGCCCTGGCCTTCTACCTGGCCATTACCCTGGCCCAGCACCTGGCACTGGCACTAGACATGCACCTGGCCTTGGCCCTGGCCCTGGCCCTGCCCCTGGCCCTAGCCCTATCCCTGCACCTGGCCCTGGCTCTGGCCCTGCACCTGGCCCTGACCCTGCACCTGGCCCTGGACCTGTACCTGGCCGTGACCCTGACCCTCTACCTGGCCATGGCCCTGCACCTGGCCCTGGCCCTGCACCTAGCACTGGCCCTGGCCATGCACCTGGCCCTGACCCTACACCTAGCCATGACACTGCCCAGCTTCTGGCCCTGGCACTAGCCCTGCACCTGGCCTTGGCCCTGGCCCTGCACTTGGCCGTGGCCCTGTCCCTGGCACTGGGCATTCAGCTGGCCCTGGCCCTGGCTCTGGCCCTTCAGCTGGCCCTGGCCATGCACCTGGCCCTGGCCCTGGCCCTGCACCTAGCCCTGGCCCTGTCCCTATACCTGGCCCTGGCATTGGCCCTGGCCCTGGCCCTGCACCTGGCCCTGGCCCTGCACATCGCCCACGCTCTGACGCTGCACCTGGCTCTGCAACTGGCCCAGGCCCTGGCCCTACACCTGGCCCTGGCACTGGACCTGCACATGGTCCTGGCCCTGCACCTGTCCCTCGCCCTGGCATAGCACCTGGCACTGACCCTGGCCCTACATTTGGCACTGGCCCTGGCCCTGCACCTGGTCCCTTCCCTGGCCCTGGCCCTGTACCTGGCCCTGGCCCTGACCCTGGCCCTGCACCTGGCCCTGCACATGGCCCTGGCCCTGGGCCTGTACCTGGCCCTGGCCCTTGCCCTGCACCTGGCCCTGGCCCTGTAACTGGCCGTGACCCTAACTCTCTACCTGGCCATGGCCCTGCACCTGTCCCTGGCCCTTGCCCTGCACCTGACCCTGGCCTTGCACCTGGCCCTGGCCCTCTACCTGGCCATTATCCTGGCCCAGCACCTGGCCCTGGCACTAGACATGCACATGGCCCTGGCCCTGGCCCTCCACCTGGCCCTGTCCCTGGACCTGCATCTGACCCTGGCCCTGCACCTGGCCTTGGCCCTGGCCCTGCACCTCGCCCTGGCCTTGGCCCTGCACTTGGCCCTGGCCCTGGCCCTGCACCTGGCCCTGGCCCTGCATCTGACCCTGGCCCTGCACCTGGCCCTGGCCTTGGCCCTGGCCCTGCACATCGTCTTTGTTCTGGCGCCGCACCTGGCTCAACAACTGGCCCTGGCCCTGGCCCTACACCTGGCCCTGGCACTGGACCTGCACATGGCCCTGTCCCTGGCCCTGCACCTGGCCCTGTCCCTGCACCTGGCCCTGGCCCTGCACCTGGCACTGTCTCTGGCCCTCTACCTGGCCCTGGCCCTTCACATGGCCATGACACTGGCCCTGACCTGGGCTTGCACTGGCCCTGCACTTGGCCTTGGCCCTGGCCCTGCACCTGGTCCCTTCCCTGGCCCTGGCCCTGAACCTGGCCCTGCCCCTGGCCCTGGCCCTGGCCCTGGCCCTGCACCTGGCCCTGCACCTGGCCCTGACCCTGGCCCTGCACCTGGCCCTGTACCTGGCCATGACCCTGACCCTCTACCAAGCCATGGCCCTGCACCAGTCCCTGGCCCTGCACCTGGCCCTGAACCTGGCCCTGCCCCTGGCCCTGCACCTGGACCTTCACCTGGCCCTGACCCTGGCCCTGCACCTGGCCCTGGCACTGTACCTGGCCGTGACCCTGACCCTCTACCAAGCCATGGCCCTGCACCAGTCCCTGGCCCTGCACCTGGCCCTGGCCTTGCACCAGGCCCTGGCCCTCTACCTGGCCATGGCCCTGGCCCTGCACCTGGCCCTGGCCCTGCACCTGGCCCTGGCTCTGGCCCTCTACCTAGTCCTTCACCTGGCCATGACACTGGCCCTGTCCTGGGCTTGCACTGGCCCTGCACTTGGCCTTGGCCCTGGCCCTGCATCTGGCCCTGGCCCTGGCCCTGCACCTGGCCCCTTCCCTGGCCCTGGCCCTGACCCTACACCTGGCCCTGTAACTGGCCGTGACCCTGACCCTCTACCTGGCCATGGCCCTGCACCTGGCCCTGGCCCTGGCCTTGCACCTGGCCCTGGCCCTCTACCTGGCCATTACCCTGGCCCAGCACCTGGCCCTGGCACTAGTCCTGCACCTGGCCTTGGCCCATTCCAACAATGTTGGTTTTAAATTGTCTCTTGTGATTTCTTTCTTTCTTCCTTTCTTTCTTCCTTCCTTCCTTTCTTTCTTTCTTTAAATCAATGTTGATATCGATTTGTTATCTCTCTAGGGGTTAATCATGAGAAATTATCTCTTTATTCATTCATTTTTTTGTTCATATCTATGGTTAAGAACTCAATCACCATTCACTATTGAGCAATCATTTAGGCTTCATGCATAAAACACCATTCACTGGTTTAAAGTTTGTTGATTTAATTATGAAAATCTGTCATTATATATTCAGTGATCACTGGAGTTTTGAGCCACCTTAGGGGAGTCCATCGTGCCAGACCATCACATCTTCGAATACTGCACTTACTTCTTTAACTGTTAAGCTAGGAAATTAAATGATAATTCATCACTTAATTAATGAATTTAAAACACAGGTAATGTTATGGACCATAAGTCCCTTTTGGAGTCAGATTTTAGGAGTTGATGTAACATCATCTCAATACTTCATCATTTAGCTATATAAAGAGATCTTTACATCAGCGATATGTTTAGGATTTTGGTGCCATTTCGTCAGTGTTAATATAAAATGCCTACTAATTTATTATCAATTTAAATTATTATCAATTTAATTTATTATCAATTTAATTTTGGCACTGGTCCTGGCCATGGCCCTGGCCCTGGCCCTAGCCCTGGCCTTGGCGCTGGCCCTAGCCCTGGCCCTGGCCCTGGCCCTGTACCTGTCCCTCACACTGGCGTTGCACCTGGCCCTGACCCAGGCCCTACATTTGGCCCTGGCCCTGGCCCAGCACCTGTCCCTGGCCCTGGCCTTGCACCTGGCCTAGCCCTGGCCATGCACCTGGATCTGTCTCTGGCCCTCTACCTGGCCCTGGCCCTTCTCCTGGCCATGACACTGGCCCAGAACTGGGCTTGCACTGGCCCTGAACCTGGCCCTGACCCTGGCCCTGAACCTGGCCCTGAACCTGGCCCTGAACCTGGCCCTGCCCCTGGCCCTGACCCTGGACCTGCACTTGGCCCTGGCCCTGGCCCTGTCCCTCTCCCTGGCCCTGGCCCTGGTCCTGGACCTGGCCCTAGCCCTGCACCTAGCCTTGGCCCTGGCCCTATACCTGGCCCTGGCACTGGCCCTGAACCTGGCCCTGGCCCTTGACTTGCACCTGGCCCTGGCCCTGGACCTGCATCTGACACTGTCCCTGCACCTGGCCTTGGCCCTGGCCCTGCAACTGGCCCTGGCCAAGCACATCGCCATCGATCTGGCGCTGCACCTGGCTCTGCAACTGGCCCTGTCCCTGGCCCTAAACCTGGCCCACGCACTGGACCTGCACATGGCCCTGGCCCTGACCCTGCACATGGCCCTTGTCCTGCACCTGTCCCTCGCCCTGGCGATGCACCTGGCCCTGAACCTGGCACTACATTTGGCCCTGACCCTGGCCCTGCACCTGGCCCTGGCCCTGGCCTTGCACCAGGCCTGGCCCTGGCCATGCACCTGGACCTGGCTCTGGCCCTCTACCTAGCCCTGGCCCTTCACCTGGCCATGACACTGGCCCTGACCTGGGCTTGCACTGGCCCTGAACCTGGCCCTGCCCCTGGCCCTGCCCCTGGCCCTGCACCTGGCCCTGGCCCTTTACCTGGCCGTGACCCTGACCCTCTACCTGGCCATGGCCCTGCACCTGTCCCTGGCCCTGGCCCTGCACCTGGCCCTGGCCTTGCACCTGGCCCTGGCCCTCTACCTGGCCATTACCCTGGCCCTCCACCTGGCCCTGGCACTAGACCTGCACTGGGCCTTGGCCCTGGCCCTGGACCTAGCCCTGGCCCTAGCCCTGGCCCTGCACCTGGACCTGGACCTGCACCTGGCCCTGGCCCTATACGTGGCCCTGGCCCTTCACCTGGCCATGACACAGGCCCTGTCCTGGGCTTGCACTGGCCCTGCACTTGGCCTTGGCCCTGGCCCTGCATCTGGCCCTGGCCCTGGCCCTGCACCTGGCCCCTTCCCTGGCCCTGGCCCTTGCCCTGAACCTGGCCCTGGCCCTGCCCCTGGCCCTAGCCCTGGCCCTGGCCCTGACCCTGCACCTGGCCCTGTACCTGGCCATGACCCTGACCCTCTACCTGGCCATGGCCATGCACCTGGCCCTGGCTCTGCACCTAGCACTGGGACTGGCCTTACACCTGTCCCTGACCCTGCACCTGGCCTTGACCCTCGTCTAGCAACTGGCCCTGGCACTAGTCCTGCCCCAGGCCTTGGCCATGGCCCTGCACCTGGCTTTGGCCCTGGCCCTGGCCCTGCTCCTGGCCCTGCAAGTGGCCCTGAATCTGGCCCTGGACCTTAAGCTGGCCCTGGCCCTGGCCCTGGCCCTGCACCTGGCCCTGGGCCTGCACCTGGCCTGGCCCTGCACCTGGCCCTGTCCGTGGCCCTGACCCTGCACCTGGTCCTGGCCCTGGCCCGGCACATGGCCCTGGCCCTGGATCTGCATGTGGCCCTGCTTGGCCCTACACCTGTCCCTGGCTCTGGCCCTCTACCTGGCCCTGGCCCTGAACCTGGCCCTGCCCCTTGCCCTACCCCTGGCCCTGAACCTGGCTCTGGCCCTGACCCTGACACTGATCCTGGCCATGCACCTGGCCCTGGCCCTGTACCTGGCAATGACCCTGACCCTCTACCTGGCCATGGCCCTGCTCCTGGCCCTGGCCCTGCACCTAGCACTGGCCCTGGCCTTGCACCTGGCCCTGACCCTGCACCAAGCCATGACCCTGCCCTGCTACTGGTCCTGGCACTAGCTCTGCACCTGGCCTTGGCCCTGGCCCTGGCCCTGCACATGGCCCTGGCCCTGGCCCTGGCCCAGGCCC